>NW_012102876.1:3339446-3339899 GCF_000951045.1 Mandrillus leucophaeus
AGGCTGGGGGAGGGGCGCCCGCCATTGCTGAGGCTTAAGTGGGTAAACAAAGCCACCGGGAAGCTCAAATTGGGTGGAACCCACCGCAGCTCAAGGAGGCCAGCCTGCCTCTGTAGACTCCTTCTCTGGGGACAGGGCATAGCTAAACAAAAAGCAGCAGAAACCTCGGCACACGTAAATGCTACTGTCTGATAGCTTTGAAGAGAGCAGTGGATCTCCCAGCATGAAGGTGAGATCTAAGAATGGACAGACTGCCTGCTCAAGTGGATCCCTGACCCCTGAGTAGCCTAACTGGGAGACATCCCCCACTAGGTGCAGACCGATACCTCACACCTCACAGGATGGAGTACACCCCTGAGACGAAGCTTCCAGAGCAAGAATCAGACAGCAACACTCACTGTGCAGCAACATTCTATCTTCTGCAGCCTCCGCTGCTGATACCCAGGCAAACAG
>NW_012102876.1:3340460-3340906 GCF_000951045.1 Mandrillus leucophaeus
TAATGTTTGTTGAGGGTGCATACAAGATGGCCGAATAGGAACAGCTCCAGCCTCCAGCTCCCAGCGTGAGTGACACAGAAGACGGGTGATTTCTGTATTTTCAACTGAGGTACCGGGTTCAACTCACTGGGGAGTGCTGGACAATCGGTGCTGGTCACCTGGTGCAGCCTGACCAGCAAGAGCTGAAGCAGGGCGAGGCATCGCCTCACCGGGGAAGCGCAAGGAGGAAGGGAATCCCTTTTCCTAGCCAAGGGAAACTGAGACACACAACACCTGGAAAATCGGGTAACTTCTACCCTAATGCTGCACTTTACCAAGGGTCTTAGCAAACGGCACACTAGGAGATTATATCCCACACCTGGCCCGGAGGGTCCCACACCCACGGAGCCTCCCTCATTGCTAGCACAGCAGTCTGAGATCTAACTGCAAGGCAGCAGCGAGGCTGG
>NW_012102876.1:3340956-3345565 GCF_000951045.1 Mandrillus leucophaeus
CCCAGCACTTTGGGAGGCCAAGGCGGGTGGATCATGAGGTCGAGAAATCAAGACCATCCTGGCCAACATGGTGAAATCCCATCTCTACTAAAAATACAAAACTTAGCTGGGCATGGTGGTGCGCACCTGTAGTCCCAGCTACTCAGGAGACTGAGGCAGGAGAATTGCTTGAACCCGGGATGTGCCGGTTGCAGCGAGCCAATATTGCGCCACTGCACTCCAGCCTGGTGACAGAGCAAGACTCTGTCTCAAAAAAAAAAACAAAAAAACTGGTTCTGGGCCTTACAGTTTAAGTAGGGGTTGGCCTGGACAAAAAGAGGCCTTCTAGATGGAGAGAACCAGAAACTTGAGCAAAGACAGGGGACCGTGCAAGGGCCCACAGTGGTTAAGAAGCATCAAAATGTGCCTAGAGTGTCAGCAGACCTGAGTAGGTGCTCAGCAATAGAGCTGGGGCCAAAGCAAACACCACCTAAGGAATTTGGATATAACCCCACAGGCAGTGGAAGCCCTCTTAGGATTTTCAGAAAATAAGTAGCCGACATAAACTTGTGTTTAGAAATATATGGAAGATGGATTGGGGGAGGGGAAATAAACTTGAAGGAGATGAGATCAGTCACTGCAGGGTTCTGGACAGAAGCAGCAATGGCAGTAATCCTGGGGAGGGATGGCCTTGCCCTGAATCCACCCAGTCCCACCTGCACAAAGTTCTTCCTGCAGAGCCATGTCTCCCAAAGTGTGTTCCACCATAGGTGGTGAGGGTGGGATGCAATAGGGTAAGGTCTCTGGTCAAATAAGTGTTGAACATGTTGGGTTAAAAAGGTTTCTTACTGCAAGATTTCTCAGAGCTTTTAATATACATTGTATATACTATGTGTAACACACAGAGTTTTCCAAATTTACTTAACCACAGAACCTCTCTCTGTGACCATCTCAAGGGACTAGAGTTTAATGGAATATGTAAAATAGAAAAAAAAAAAAAAGACCAAGAGTTTTAATGATTCTGTCAGATCTAGTTCCCAGAAGGAAATAAAAGAAGAAATAGTTTTCCACTGGGTGACAACTGATAATCTCACTGAACACTCTGCTGTGGAAGTCTTGCATGTGCGTTTTTTCTGCGGGGAGGGGAGCAGAATGAACTCCCATGGAAATACGAGAGGTAGCTTTTAGTCATTCTATTTAGAGGCAGGTTGAGCAAGTTCACCTGTTCTTCCCAGTCCCTCATGTTTGTTCAGGCCTGAAAGATGTCAGACCCAGGTGTTTGAAAAAATGGCAGGTCCTGACCTATGGAAAAGAGAAACTAGGTCTGCAGTCCCTGGAATGTTCTGCACCACCAACATCCCTCACTCTGCATTTGGTTCACACGTCGGGGAGGAGGGCAGAACAGCCACCTCAGACCCTCCTACCCATGGAAGGATGTGTCCCAGGTGGCAAGTGCTGGCACTGTTGGTCGTGGCCTGGGTATCATCACACTGTCACACACAGCTCACCAGGACTCCCAGGCACAGGTCACTTTGCTGGCTTCCCCTTGCCTGAGTGCTGAGGAAGAAAAGAAATCAAACATCCACTCATTAGCCTTGTGTCTCTAAGTGAGCCCTGGCTTTGGAATGCCTTCCCTGGCTGCTCCAAGGCCATTTCCCAGCTGAGCCCCCAGGGTTGGTAAGTCTGGGAAGCTATCTGTGTGGCTTGGGAAGGTGCCTCTTTCTCCATTGCAGGAATTCTCCACTGGAGAAGCATCAGTGTTCCTCGGCCCCTGCCAGGGTTGGAGGGTGAAGAGTTCAAAATTGCAAAACGGGGGCAGATGAGCAGGACCCTCTCTGGTACGGGGGAGCTTCTCACAGGACAGAAAGTCAGAAAGTCTCACAGAACAGGCTGCTGCCAGCACTAGAATCAGGAAGCTGCCCAGAGCCCTGAGGAGGGAGCTGAGAGCAGGACTTCTTGGGAGGGGTCCTGCCTCTGTTCCACAGTATGACCTGGAGGGTGGCTGCCTCGCCCAGGTCACTCAGCTGGTCCGGTTTGTGTAAGCATAAAGGGCTCTAAGACACTGACCCCCCATATGTTCCTCACATGTTGCTCTTATAGAGAAATGTCTGACCTCCCTGCTCTGGACTTGTAGAAATATCTGAGTGAAGCTTCTAGTATTCAATTCCAGTCCCAAATATTAAGTAGGTTGTGCTACTCCTCCAATGCTCTCAGACCAGCAAACTGAGACCCAGACAGAGAGAGGGGACTCAGCCAAGACGCCTGCGTTTTCTCTGTCTCCCTGGTCAATGTTTTCTTCAGAACACCTATGATCTTTCCCAGTGGAGAAAGAAATTCAGCTTTATTACCTATTTAGCTTTATTTTTTTAAGAACCTGTAAGGCTATTAAAATTAAACTGAGGCTGGTTCTGGAGTCAGATAGAACCAGATTTAAATTCCATCTCCACCACTTACCAAGCGCAATAGAGTAAATAGCCTGTGGGCAAATAATTTGCAATCTGTAGCTCTAGATGCCTTCTCTGGAAACAGCACCTGCATCATAAAGTGATGTGAAGATAAATTAAGATAATGTATGTAAAGAGCTCTGCATGATGCCAGCAGGTAACAAACACTTGATAAAAGCTAGCTTTTTTTTTTATCGTTGTTGTTAGTATTTTAATGAATATGTAAGGCAACTGATAATTAACATTTAGATTAGTGTTACAGTGAAAGCTCATTACCTGTATTTGGATATACAGGGATGAACTGAAAAATGTTTTTTTATCCACTAAGCCATTTAAATTTCCACTTTGAAATTTTTTGTTCTTAATTGGTTTTTAATTAGTTTAAAGAGTTGGCAGCAAACTCCAAACACTAAGCTTCCACCAACTCCTTCATAGATCCACCCCTTCCTAAAACATTAAACTATAGTACAGATCATCATAGGTGCTCAATAAATGTTTTTGGGTGCATGAATTTATGGATGGGTTAATGGATGGATGGATGGATGGATGGATGGATGGATGGATGGATGGATGGATAAATGAATGATGGATGGATGGATGGATGGATGGATGGATGGATGGATAAATGAATGATGGATGGATGGATGGATGGATGGATGGATGGATAATGGATGGTTGGATGATGATAGATGAATAGGTGGATGATGGTTGAATGGATGGTGCTAAGACAGTAGCACCATGAAGTAACCACCTTTGGCTCAGACTGGATAGTGGTCTGGTTTCATGAAAAGCCATAATGGAGAGTCTGAGGGACTAGAATAATATGGTGAAGGGCCTAGAGGTCTTGGTGCAGACAAACAGCAGGTGCAGTGGAAGGAAAGGACATAGAAGGAAAGGTTGTGGTCAGAGACTGAGATGGGATAGTGTGAAATCCTAGAGTAGGAGTAGTTCCTGGTGATAAAAGGTTCAGGAAGCAGCCAGGGGATGGGTACCTAAGACAGAGGAGTTCTGGGGGTCTTTAAATCCAGTGAGTTCTAGGAACTCTGAGTCCAGATTATTGGATGGGTGATTCACATGGTCTTTTATGCAATTCCAAGCTAGGATTAAAGTGACCTCAATTAATAAGGTTTTATTCTCTATTCCATCAAATTGCTCCATGGAAGGGAGGGAGGGTTTCTTATCTAAAACTGAATTAAATATAAATAATAATCATGCACTGAACAAAGGTATTTATTTATAATTGTTGCCTTATTTTTACCTCAGTGAGTGAATGGTGTTGTTGCTTAAAGGGGTGTGTGCGTGTGTGTGTGTATGTGAGAGAGAGAGACACACACACACATACACACACACACAGAGAGAGAGATTGAGAGAGAGAGAGAGAGAGAGAGAGAGAGAGACAAAACGTTCATCACATTGTTTTGTTGTCTGACCTTTTCAGCGTTTTAGCTCCAGGCCAGTTGTGGGGCAACACTGGGAATCTTGTAGAAATTATATATAGCAAAATGTCACCAGCAACCAAAGACATTCTGTTCCTCCCCACCCAGTCCAAATACTTGAAATTCACAATAAATTTTGGCTTGGTGAGCATGGCATTATATTTGTGCATGGGAGGTTTTATTTATCATTTCTATTCATAGTGCAAGGAAAAGAGGGCTGGATGGTGGGTGGGGAGACACAGTGAGCCCCCGACCCGACCTCCATTAGCATTTATTCTGTGATTGTGAATAAGAATTGTGGCCAGAATGGCATTTATGTTTAGCATTTTACGGTCTAAAAATTACCCTCAGGCTTCAGTTAGTAATACTGTATTGTATAGTCGAAATTTGCTAAGAAAGTAGATCTTGAGTTTTCTTACCACACACAAAATAGTAACTATGTGAGGTGACGGATATGGTAATTAGCATGGTTGTGGTTATCATTTCACATAGTACACATATATCAAATCATCACATTGTATACCTTAAATATATGCAATTTGTATTTGTTAATTATGCCTCAGTAAAGCTGGAGGAAAACTTTACCCTCAGCTTTTAACCCTCACAACAGTTCACAGATGTTGGCCAAGCAGATATTGTTGTGCCCATTGACAGATGGGAAACTGAGGTAGAATAGAGAGGTGAAGTGACATGTGCAGGTAACTCAGTTGAATGTGGAGAGCCAGGTCTGGCCTATGGCCTTCTGACCCA
>NW_012102876.1:3345615-3365984 GCF_000951045.1 Mandrillus leucophaeus
CAGTGGAAGGAAAGGACATAGAAGGAAAGGTTGTGGTCAGAGACTGAGATGGGATAGTGTGAAATCCTAGAGTAGGAGTAGTTCCTGGTGATAAAAGGTTCAGGAAGCAGCCAGGGGATGGGTACCTAAGACAGAGGAGTTCTGGGGGTCTTTAAATCCAGTGAGTTCTAGGAACTCTGAGTCCAGATTATTGGATGGGTGATTCACATGGTCTTTTATGCAATTCCAAGCTAGGATTAAAGTGACCTCAATTAATGAGGTTTTATTCTCTATTCCATCAAATTGCTCCATGGAAGGGAGGGGGGGTTTCTTATCTAAAACTGAATTAAATATAAATAATAATCATGCACTGAACAAAGGTATTTATTTATAATTGTTGCCTTATTTTTACCTCAGTGAGTGAATGGTGTTGTTGCTTAAAGGGGTGTGTGCGTGTGTGTGTGTATGTGAGAGAGAGAGACACACACACACATACACACACACACAGAGAGAGAGATTGAGAGAGAGAGAGAGAGAGAGAGAGAGAGAGACAAAACGTTCATCACATTGTTTTGTTGTCTGACCTTTTCAGCGTTTTAGCTCCAGGCCAGTTGTGGGGCAACACTGGGAATCTTGTAGAAATTATATATAGCAAAATGTCACCAGCAACCAAAGACATTCTGTTCCTCCCCACCCAGTCCAAATACTTGAAATTCACAATAAATTTTGGCTTGGTGAGCATGGCATTATATTTGTGCATGGGAGGTTTTATTTATCATTTCTATTCATAGTGCAAGGAAAAGAGGGCTGGATGGTGGGTGGGGAGACACAGTGAGCCCCCGACCCGACCTCCATTAGCATTTATTCTGTGATTGTGAATAAGAATTGTGGCCAGAATGGCATTTGTGTTTAGCATTTTACGGTCTAAAAATTACCCTCAGGCTTCAGTTAGTAATACTGTATTGTATAGTCGAAATTTGCTAAGAAAGTAGATCTTGAGTTTTCTTACCACACACAAAATAGTAACTATGTGAGGTGACGGATATGGTAATTAGCATGGTTGTGGTTATCATTTCACACCGTACACATATATCAAATCATCACATTGTATACCTTAAATATATGCAATTTGTATTTGTTAATTATGCCTCAGTAAAGCTGGAGGAAAACTTTACCCTCAGCTTTTAACCCTCACAACAGTTCACAGATGTTGGCCAAGCAGATATTGTTGTGCCCATTGACAGATGGGAAACTGAGGTAGAATAGAGAGGTGAAGTGACATGTGCAGGTAACTCAGTTGAATGTGGAGAGCCAGGTCTGGCCTATGGCCTTCTGACCCATGCCCAGCACTCTAAGCACTGGGCTGTGGCAAGTCACTGCCCCTGTGTTTTTGCCCCTGTAATGTGAATCCATCTCCCACTCCTTCCACCAACAGCCTTGACTAGCTAAGGTTCTGGAAGGACCATGACAGGAACAAATATTTGCCCACCCATTGGTATTTCTGCTGGATGGCGTAAGTCATGCACAAAATTATAAGGTTGGAAAAAATGTTTTGTGGGCCATTTCAGTGCTCCTCACGCCTTCATAGCCACCAACCTCATCAGAAAGATACCCCGAGAGCACAGGAAGCCCACCGAGCATGTGGCCCACCCACCCTCTCTAACAAGCTAATAAATCTTTCCACAGCTGGTCCCAAGCTGGTTCCAAGCCTATAAGTCACACTCAGTTGGAAGGGCAGGCCACTTCTACCTGTTACATGCCCTGACACCTCTTATGGATCAATCAGGACTTTTTTTTCTTGATGACATGACCTCAGATGCTGTTACTCAGTCACAAATTGACCCATGAGATGAAGCCTATTTTTATCCATGTATTAAGTAGTTTTTAATAATCCATACTACATTTGCTTCCAGAAAGGCTGAGGAACACAAACAAAACTATCAAACACCAGGATCAAAGAGCAAGAATGGAGTAAAGGGGAAATCTGTGTGCAGAAGCCCAGGCTGAGGTGGCCTGTTGCAAATGAGCAAAAACTTCACTCTCAGCTTCCTTTCAGGCAATGTTAAAAGGAAAAATAGGTTACAAAACTCTAACGAACTCAGTCATTTTTAAGGGAAGGCCATAAAATCTAGGAGGCAATGCTAGCATGGATTTTAAATAAGGCATATCAAGCATCTTAATGGCCATTGTCTTCACCCACAAGGCATTGTTTCTCAGGGTTCTCTGGGCTCTCAGAATCAGAACCATCTGGGGTGTTTGTTCAAAATGCAGGTTCCTGACCCCATCCCACACTCACTGAGTGAGACTCTGTGAGATGGGCCTGGTGACCTGCTTTTTAAACAAGGTCAGTCACTGATTCTTCTACACCTGCAAGTTGGAGAACAACTTCACCAAGATGTTAGTAGATGACAGTGTCTTATTGTAGTAGCCTTTCCTAACCATCTTTTCATCTTACCAGAGAACAATGCCTGGTGCCAGAGGAGTCTCTAGTGGAGGAACTCCAGGTGTCAGGGTCCAGCAAGAGAGATATTTGGAGGATACAGGGGCTCCCCACCTACTTGTGGTGGGGAAGCTGGTCTGTCTGCATGGGCTTGGATGTGGAGTGAGCTTTCTTCTGGGATCTCAGGTGGCCACAGGCTACAGAGAGGGCAGGCCCCTCCTTGGCCCTCTTGTCACTCCCAGGGCTGGCCATGGAAGCCATGGAAGCCACCAGCACAGCTTAGCTACAGTGATGCTGGCTTGGCTGGCCACCAAACCCAGGGTCCTACTCTCTCCCTTCACCATGCTCATCCATGATAGGGCAGGCAGAGCTCCAAGCCCAGGAGTCCAGTGGCAAAAACACAGATGAAGGAGCCATGCCACTTCCCACCCCTTGGCCTGCTCCTCCCCACCCCACGGTGCAAGCTGGGATCTGTCAGGGATCTGCCTCAGGGAGGCAATCATGGGTTTCTTCCTCTCCCTCCACACAGGTTTGGAATAAATTGCCTCATCCAATTTGAAGACTTTGCCAATGCCAATGCCTTCCGCCTGCTCAACAAATACCGCAACAAGTACTGCATGTTCAATGATGATATCCAAGGTAGGTTTCCACCCCACCTGATGAAGCCACAGGGGACTAACTTATATTCTCAAACCTCACTGGGATGCCAAAGGGGTGGGGAAGGGCTGTCACCTCATAGCTGGTTTGCTGCCAGCAGCTGTTGAAGAAAGAACATTCAACTTAGATTCAACTCCTACTTGGCTAATTCTTAATTCTTTGAATTCAGTTTCCCTTTTTACAAAATGAGGTAGGTAAGAATTATGTAATTTAATGTATGTAAGAAATTCTAAACAATACTGTAATTTACTAGCAAGTTAAATGTGAACCAGTCAATTCTCTGACCACAGTTTCATCATCTAGTCAATAGAGAGGATAACAACTGCCTTGAAAGAGCATGGTGAAAATTTACAAAGCTAATACTATAGAAAGTACTAACCCATAAAACTCATCAGACAAAGCATCAATCACCATAAAAATGGCCTTCCTCAGCCATAATAACTTGCTTTTAGGCTTTCCAAATATAAGGCGTGTCTCAGTCGGGAAGTCAGGACAATTCCTTTTCTGGTTTTGACTGAAGTGTTTGTTGCTCATAATGACCCTGAGAGAGACACTGACACCAGGAACCCAGAGCCTTCCAAAGTAAACATGAAGCAGCTTCTAGTTCAGGTTCCCTTTGGTCATCTATTCTGTGACCCAGAAATATCTGAAGGTGCTTGCTTCTTACTGTGGAGTTACCAGTGTCCGAAGCTGGAGTGGAAAGGGATTCATCTCACTTGATCTAGGAGTGCACAGGAAGGAGCATTGTGAGCTGTTCCTAGCATTTTGTAAAGTCCAAGAGAAACCTTGATGATTTTTTAACAAATGAAGTTTGCGAAGCAATCTTTTTAAACCAAAGATCCATGTCAGGTGGAAAGAATAAGTTGGCAAGAGACAGGTATTGGCCCTGGATTGTTAAAGGTTGGCCAACTTCTCATTTTACAGATGACTTCTCCAGAGGCCTGAAGAGGTCATAACTTTTCTTCAAGTGAGTCAGGGATAGATCTCAGAGAACTCAAACTCAGGTAATAATAGCTAAGATTAATCGCTGAATGCTTATTGTATATCGGGCTCTGTTCTAAGCACTGTACACTTTTAAACCGCTGAGACATTAGCATCTCTGTCTTATGAATGAAGACACTGAAACAGAAAAAGAGTAAGTAACTTTTATAGCCATTAAGCATAGAGTTGAGATTTGAGCCCAGGCATTCAGACTCTAAATTGCAGTCTATAACCATTCACCATGCCATTCCCAGGTCTTATATTACAAACTAAGTTGCCTTTTTTTCCCCATTATGGTCCATATTACAAAGTATAAGAAATGTGATAGATGATTTTTTGTATTTGTCATAAATTTTCAAGAGGCAAGATAGTACAGTTAGAACACACTATTAGAAAATTGAGTTTAAAATATATGACTTCAGTGCCTGAAGAGTGGGTATCCAGAGAGAGGGGAGACACAAAAGGAGAAAGCTGGGACGTGGCACTCCCTGCCAGCCTGTCTCCATTCTGTCTCTCCTTTACCCTGCTGTATAGACCTGGGACAGGCATTGGCTGAGCTAGGCCAGCCTCACCCACATAAGCCAGGACACAGCACAGATGGGACTGTGCAGTCCAGGAAGATGCGCTGGTAGAGGGAAGCATTTTCTCACTGTCCTCATTCACCTCAGTGTCAGACCAGCAGGTGGGAGTGTGCCTGTGGCCCTGAGGAAGCACCTGCCTGCTAGACCCTGACCGGCTCCCCAGCATGAATTCACCCATGAATCAGCAGAAGGACAGCCAGTCCCCTGAGCCCACCGGGCTGCCAAGGCCAGAGGGTGGAAGTGGAAAACAAGTCCACGCAGGCGGCACACCTGGTGCACAGCCTCCAGCTGTATAGACACACAGACAGCCACATGTGTATACATCCTCCTAAACACAGGCACAGGAACACAGCCAGGCCCTGCAGCCCCCCAGCCCCCATCCGCCCCTGCACTGCTGCCAGAATGTGCCTCGGAGATGAAAGTATCAGTCACCATGCCACCCTCTCTTCATGAGAAAGTTCGCACCCCGTCAGTGAAAATATAAGACTTCGGGATCTCTCCTCTGCTCTCTGCCCTTCCTTTTATTTTACTCCTCTTACCTCCTTACCTGCCATTTCTTTCTGTGTTTGAAAGCCCTGCTCGCCCTTTCCCATCATCTTTACCTGAGTAACTCCTACTCACCCTTAAAGACTCAGCTCCAGGGTCTCCTGCCCAGGGAAGGCCCATCAGTCTGATTTGGGTGTCCCTCAGGTGTTCCCCTCTGTCAGTTCTCTTACCTCATTGCACCCCAAAAGCCTGTAATGTATTGTCTGCCTTCCCAGAAGGCAGACTGGGGAGCTTCTGGAGGCAGGAACAATTGCCTTATCCATTCTTGTTCCCCAACTCCCAGCACTGCGCTTGCTACATGATAGACACCTAATAAATGTTTAAAGAATATACAAATGATGTCTACACACACAAACTGACATCCTCATAAGCACACTCACCTGTTCATGTGGGTGTGTCTACACTGGACGCCTGCCCCTGCAGCCTCTCTGTTGTCCAGGTCATCATTCATGTACAGCTGACCCTTGAACAAGGTGATGGTTACAGGTGCCAACACTCCACACAGTCAAAAATATGCATAACTTTTGCCTCTCCAGAAACTTAGCTACTAAGAGCCTACTGTTGACCAGAAGCCTTACTAATAACATAAAAATAGTGGATTAACACATAAATAGACTAGTATCTACCGCTATTTTATGTGTGCATGACATACTTCTTAATTTTTTTGATATTTCTAGGCTACACAGTTCATCTGTGAGTTTTTTCAAATTGTTAGAAACCTCCAAAATTTTAAAAAATATATGTATTGAAAAAATCTGCATATAAGTGGACTCACACAGCTCAACCCCACGTTGTTCAAGGACTGATTGCGCTCACACATAAATGCACCTCTGCACGTGCTCATACATAATCACATGTGTAACCCCACATGCAGACACAGGGAGCTGTTTGTTTTTAATTAAATCAATTCATTTGTTTACATTCATTGGTTTTTGCGTCTTGCCTCTACAGTCAATTTTGCTCCCAGGCAAAACCAAGTGGGATAGTTTTCTGGGTCCCAGAGCAAAGAGAAGAGGGATTTACCATTCTTTTGTCAGAAATTCAAGACTAAAGCCCTCAATCTAGAACTCATGAGGACAGCTGGCAAATAGTGCTGGAATGGCAGGAGCCCTATAAGAACCAGCCTTTGATCAGCTCAGCCTGATGTTTAGGTGTGACCATATCATTAACAACCATAAAGAGGTGGGCATGGGCATGCACCACCCAGATCCTCCTTCAGGGAAAGACTTGTTGCCCATCTGACAGCAGACTGTCAGCACAATCTGCAGAGCCTCAGAGAGAGCGAGCCACCTCGCCACCCCACCAGGAGCTGGCCTCACCAGTGATAAGGGAATATAAAGGCTTAACTATTTTAGCCCAGTGCAGGACAACTCAAGCTCCCCATGGAGTTGACTGAGGCTTTGGGGCCTGCATCACAGCTCAACTTCCCCTCAACCCATTCTGCTTCCTTCCCTTCCTTCCCACAAGGGCAATTCCTAAAAACATCCTGAACACTCCAGTATATCTCAGAATCTGCGTCCAGGGGACCCAAACTGTACCAAATAACATTTTGCATGCACATAGAACTTTAGGTTGAAAGTGCTTTTCATCCTCACTATCTTACAAGTGCCTGGCAACATCTCCCCCTCCCTCACTGGGGGACAAACACAGCTGTCCCATGTCACTAATGAGGAAACTGAAGCCTGGGGGTTAAAGGTTGCTCACGGCCACACTGCCAGACAGACACAAAGCTGGAACTGGAACCCCATTATGTCTGACTTGGAATTCTCCACTCTCTCCATAGCATCAGGCTGCCTGTTGCTCCTGCACGTGTGAGGTGGTGGAGGGTATCTTCTTGTTAAGGATGAAATTCCAGACCCTGCTGGAACAGTGCGGTTGTCGCTGCTTCGTGGCATCCTGCTGCTCTCATCCTGTCCTCCCTATCGTTCCCATTCCTTCCTCTAACTTCTACAGAATGCAGACCTGAAGATGAGGCCCACGGTCCCAAGCTGGTTAGGGATGAGTCCAGACCAGAAGCCTGTGATGTGTGTTCTCATTGTTAAATGGACAATGAGAAGACTAGTAAGGAATTCCAGTACTAATGAGTCAACACAGAAGATACAGTCCATGCTGGAATTGTCCCCCTTTATCTCCAAATACAAAGTAAGGAGCAATGCCACTTAAGACTACAAGCCATGCTCATAATGGGAGAGGAGCACCTCCATGCACAGAACCACAGAAGGTTGGGAGTGAAGGGGCGAGAGGGAGTGTGGGAGGGAGAAGGAAGCAATGCAGAATCACAGTTGTAAACAGAAACCAAATCACACCGCACGTGGGAGCTGGAGACAGATTCTCAGAATCTTCTTGGGAACCACACATGGAGGGGGCTGGAACCGAGCGACTCACATGAAAATGAGACTAGGGTCATGCTACCTACTCTGACACCAGCCTAGCCTTACATCCTCAGTGGATAGACAGAATTAAATCCTCGAAAGCTCCACTCTACTGACCTCCCAGAGGGCAGGGCCATGCCTGGTGCAGATAGGAGCCCAGGGCACATTATTTGACTGTCTCCCAACCACTGTACCATGTGCTCAGAATCACTGACTCCACAGGGCTGGGCCTCTGGAGCCCCAGCACTTGAAGGAAAGAGAGATCGCCAGGGCTTCTGATCATCTTTGCCTCCCACCCCAGCTCAGACCCACATAAAGCCTCGGCCCAGGCCCAGGCTGGTCCTTGGTGATCAGAGCCGCCAATGCACTGACTTGTTGCTGGCAGCCTCTCAGGAATTTTGGAAAAGGCGGAGGCTCAGGTGACTTTTGTTGTTTCAGCTGGGACCAGAGAAGCATCTCTGCTCTTAGGGAGGAAAGAAAGGCCTACAAGGGGAAAGGAAGTGGGAATGGTCACGCTGGGGACAGGGGAAGGAAGAAGAGCCACACAAAGGGCCAGGTCCAGGGTGCTGCTGGCCCAGTTTCTGTGGGTCTCTGGCCTCCATGTGCAAGCTGACCACACAGCATGGCTGGAGCCAGGAAAGCCCCACTGGCTCATCAGCTCTGCAGCATCCTCCACCTGGCCAGCCTTCACTGGACCTGCCTTGCCCACCAATCCTGCTAAATCTCCAGGCCAGACAGCACATCAAGGTTCCTGTGTGTTATGTTAGGCTAGTAGCACCCCCTGTGAGCCCAATGCTTAACAATCAGGCATTGCACCAAGACAAGCCTAGGTCTGAATCCCCATTTTCCTGTTTTGTGGCTTTGGCCAAGTGGCTGAAATTCTCAGTGCCTTCCTTTCCTTATCTGTAAAATGGACTTAACAGTTTTAACAGCCATAACTGCTCATCAGCTAGTACCACCAGAATGGTCAGGGTGCTTTTATAAGGCCAGCATCTGTTATGGTTGGTTGTAGTATATGCCAATTCCTTGATAAGCATTTCCAGCACCCATTTATGGCACTGAATTGTTGTAAGGATTGCAGTGATGTATAGGTAGGGACAGGCACATAGCAGTACTCAGTTCATGGTACCTATTACTAAAATCTCTGATGCCTAGTAGGCTCCTGACACATAGATATGGGAGGGAAGAAGGAAAGAGGAGACTTAAGGAAGATAATTTGGTGGAGGTGAGGAGAGGGCCACATGTGAGCACAGGACTGGGGAACTCTGGGGAGAAGAGAGGCAGGACCCCACCTCACTTTTCTCCCCTTTTCCCCATATACCCTGTTATTCCAACCCATTGTATTAGTCACTCTTCTGTGAGTTTTCTGCCAACTCCATGATTTTGAATGTGCTGGTCCCTCTGCCTAGAATTCTCTTTCTGTTCTTCACTACTTTCTGTTTGTCCATAAAGGCTCATTTCACTTTCCCCAGGATAATGCACCCAGGGCCAAGCCACAGACTCTAAATGATCGCACTCTTCCCCAGGATCTGGGAGTGACACTGGACAGTGGTCACCCACTTTACAGAATGCTTCAAAGTTCCCCAGGGAGAGGAGTGGGGCTCTCAGCCAAGAAATGCAAAATACATCCCTGGAAGATGATGACCTTGTTGGAGCGGGAAGGTATAGGGGACTTTGCATAGGCTTCAGATGCCACAATAAGGAAGAGGCAGACAGGCAGGAATGGCTCATCTCTGAAGACTTCGTGCAGCTCGTTTGTCTTGTTTACAAGATGCCAGGGATTATTTCCAGCTGTCGGGGGTCACCTGCCCTCTCTGTCACCCACCACCACCACTACACACACTGAGTAGCAGTTCTAGGCCTTTCCTTGATCCCTCCTCCTGCAGTAAAACTTCTCCTGGTCTCTTTAACCTTTTCTCTCCCCTGTTCCCAAAGCCTTCCTTTTCACTAAGTCCTGTGTTCTGAGGCTGTTCTTCACTTCCAGGGCTGTCCCTAGTCCTGAAGTTCATGTGGATCTCGTGTATCTGGCTCCTCCGAGACCTCCCCTGTTAGCTGCTGCAACAGTCAAAACTTCAGAGAAGTCAAGAAGATGATCATTATTCCTTCGGGTTCCTTCCAAATTGTGGCAAAATACGCCTAACCCTACCTTCTCCATGGGCCAGGGAACTGCCCTCTAGAGAGTCCAGGAGCTCCAGAAAATTCCCTTATGACACAGAAATTGCAGAGAAGTAGTCTAGAAGGCCTTTGCTTGGTGTCCAATAAAGGGGAACCTGAATTTTTGGAACACTTGTGCTGGCAACTCCTTGAGAGTTTTATTTGAGAACAAGACTTTTATTTGTCTTTATTTATTCAAAGCCTAGTCCAGAGAAGGCCCAGAACAAACACTCAGCACATACTAATGAATAAATGAATGGCAGTAGCTACCGTAGAAATGTAATTCTTATGGATCATGGAAGCAGGTGTGGCCTCATAGCAGAGGTTGTTCTGTCCCAATAGGAACCCAGACCTCCAAAGCCACCGTGGCCAGACCCTGACAGAGCCTAACTCTATCCTTCTTGCTGCCTGGGTCAGAAGTCTTCCCTTATCTGATAAAGAGTAAATTCTTTCCTCCAATAATCTGTTGTTCAGCATGGAAACTCCTTTAACGTTGTCAAATCTGACTATTAAAAGCAGAAACTACATTTTCAGCATGTCCTTTTGTGCTATTTCCTGAACCTACAACCTCAAGTACTCAGTTGGCAGGAAATGTAATTATAGAAAGCTCCCTCTGAAAAGAAAACTTTTTCTTTCATCATGAATAGGAATAACCAGTCACACTTTCAGCTGCCCATGGCATTTATGGGCACAAGCCATGTTCCAGCATATCCCTGGACCCATGGGCTTCTCAAAGTGCTTACCTTGAAACAGCTAAGTAGCTTCCTCTCCAGTTTTAAATCCCTAGTGCATAGCCCAAGAGCACCCCAAAAATGCAGATAACTTTATTTGCCAAACTTTGTAATTTGGAGCTTAAGAACCACTGTTTCTCCTCTTGAGTTCTAGCCTGTAGTTAGAACAGCTTGCTACCTCAGAGGATGGCCTCAGAGCAGGATGCCAGGGAGGAGAGCAGGGAGAATTAGCCAGTGAGGTACCCAATGAGTGTGGGGTTCCAGAAGCCAAGTGCAGAAATAGTTTCCCAAAGGAAAGAATGGGCAACAGTACCAAATGCTGCTAAGAGATCAAGAAAGAAGAAGGCTGAGAATTGATTACTGAATTTGGTCACCTGGAGGTACTTGGGGACCCTGACAAGAGATGGGTCAGTCATTTGATTGGACTGGGTTTCATGGGGACCAAGGAGGAAGGAATTAGATGTAATTAATATATTCAGCTCTTTAGAAGAGTTTGGCTATAAAGGAGAGTGAGAAATAGGGTGGGACACATAGGGCCAAGGGAGGGCTTTTTAAAGATGGAAGTTTTACAGTGTATTTGTATGCTGATGAGAATGATACAGTAGAGAGGGCAAAATTGAATATGCAGGCAATAGGAGTGGGAATAACAGGAAAAGTAGGCAAGAATGATGGGATCCAATAGACAAGTGGTGCTTTAGCTAGGAGCAGGGAGGCATCGATGGTAACAGGGGGAAAGGCAAGTACGTGGACATGGAGGCAGTGGGTCTGAAGACTTGGTGGTGATAGGATTCAGAAGTTCTGTCCTGATTAGTTCTATTTCCTTTGAGCCTCACTCTCCACTTTTAAGGGCAAAAAATAGGAGCACAGTGGTCCCTACTTCATGGAGTTGTTGGGAAGATTGAGCCAATGCTGTGCTGGTAAGCACACAGCACAGAGCCAAGGCCACAGTAAGAGTGATCAATAAATGGCAGCTGACCTTGCATCCTTTTATTGTAATGTGTGACTGTTTCCCATCAGATTTCCCATTGTTTTGAGTTCCCCTCCCCTTCCAGAGGTACAGCTGAATGTTGACATCTACTGCCTAAGTTCACTTCCCTCTGCCTCTGCTAACACCCTGCTCCGTCCTTCCCCAGAGAAACCCCATAACACCTCTCCTGCTGCCTTCAACTATAGTCAGGAAGGGCTGTCCGAGCAGCAGAGATCGGGAAGGGATGGAAGCAAACCTAGGAAGGAAACCCCCAGGTCTCCCTGCTTTGGGTGACTGACAGGGCCAAGCCACCTTTCTCTGTCAGTTTCCTCATTTGTACAGCTGTTAAATGCCATTATCTCCAATCCCCATCCAGCACTGAATTTCTGTGAGTAACCCCAGTTATTCAACCTGCAAATAACCCCAGAAGACAGTTGACATCCAAAAAGAAAAAGACCCATCCAGAGTGTAGTGTCTGGGGGATCATCTCTGATGGAATACCTTTGGCGCCATCTGGTGGCATATGCTTTGCGCAACACCTCCTTTCAGGGAGGCAAAAGGCTGTCCTGAAACAGACTCTGAAGAGCAGAAAACTCCCTCTAGCCAATGGCAGGAAACTAATACCTCACCTAGAGAGGCCATCTAGTTCAGTGCATCTCAAACTTGAATGGCATACAAATCATCTGGAGATCTTTTCGAATACAAATTCTGACTCCGTAGAACTGAAATGAAAGAGGGTTTTATGGGCAGAGAGTAAGAAGTATGGAGTTATTTGCAGGGAGGCAGAGAAAATGGGGAGTTCGACATAATAAATGAACTTTGGAGAAAATTAAGGACAAAGGGGATGTGGAGATTTCAGGAGAGGGTCATACAATTCATTTCTCCTCGCCCTCTCTTTAAGTGATTTAAATACTTATTTAAATTGCTTGTTGATACTTTCTTGGATGTCAGCTTGGTGTTTCTTGTGAATGCAGTACAGTCCTGAGCCTGACCATGATACAGCTCAGCTTCATTCAGGTTACATTCAGGTTAGATGAAAAAGTAGATATGGGAAAAGGAGGGGTGGTTAAGGATGCCTGGGGTAGCAAGGAATGTCTTGCTGATCATTTGGGCTGAGTCTTAAGGAATAATGAACTGCAAAAGGGTCTTCTAGATAGGGAGAATAGCAGGGAAATGTACATAAGCATAAACATGCATGGTATGTTTAGGCAACAATGAATAATGCTACTGGTACATGGAGTACACGGGGAGGCACTGCAGAGGTGAGCTGATACTGATAAGTTACTTTTCTGTACATAAACTAACAAAAAGTATGTAATGAACAACTGTTTTATAATAGCCATCACACTTGCAATCATTTAGTAATTTCTTTCCTTACAAACAGAAATGAGCTTGGTCTATTTTGTTACTATGGTATCCTCAGTACCTGAGCCTGGTTCATAACTGATGCTCAAAAAATAAATGAATGTAACAATTTCCAGGGATCTCTGACTACCCACTGTGTTCTACTGTTTTGTGCCCAAATTTTCATAAACTGGGAGTTCCCTGATGGCAGGGATCATGTCTGATTCATCTCCGTCTTCCACAGTGCCTGGCATGGTGCCTGTCACTTTCTAGGCCCTCAGAAGGTGCACAATACATACTTTGGGGACCATGGGAAGGATGTTAGGAAGTCCCAGTATCCTCAGCCCTGTCCCTGTGACACTGCCAACAGTTCAACACTCCCTCTAGGTAACAGCTGTGTGAAGACAGGGGTGCCTGCACCCCATCTTCTGACAAGTATGATCCTGCATAGAGTCCCACCTTCTGATGTCCACAATGATGAATGTGCACTTATTGGCCACCAACTGTTTGCTGTACCCCCATCTCAGCCACTGAGCCAAGTATAAATCTAGGAGAAGGCCCACCCCAGAGCTAGCAAAAAATAAGCCACCTAGAAAACTGGAAACAGAGAATATAGAAAATTCACTCATACCCCCACCCTGCAACCATCAGTATTTTGTAAGTTCCTTCTGGATTCTATGTGTGTGATACATTACAATTAGAATCATCATATGCATACCATTTAATGTTCTCTTCCTTCCAGCCAACTCAATGGAACAAAGGTTAGTGCTTAAGCACACAGGTCCTAGAGCTTGAGTCCCTGGATTCACATCCTGGCTCTCTTATATGATCTTGTACAGTTCAGCAAACCATACCTTATTTTCCCAATCTGTAAAATGAAGATGGCAACAATGAGGATTAAATAAATAACTGTCTTCATGTTAAGACATATAAAGTACTTGGAACAATATCTGATGTTAGTGACTAGCTTCATAGCATTTTCCATGTTGCTGCATAATATTCATGATGATCATTTTTAATAGCTATAAAACAGTCTACTGTGTCTACCCTGGCTACTTTACTTAATCATTACTCCTTTGTTAGATGTGTAGGTTATTTCCAGCCATTCTGTATTAAAAATAACACTGTCATAAATATCCTAGTATATACATTTTGGATTTTTCCATATATAGATTCTCAAAAGTAGAAGTATAAGGTCAAAGGGCAAACATATTTTATGCCTTTGCTCTAGATGGGGAAACAGTTCTCCACAAAAGATTGTAGCACTTCAAAATACAAAGGATATTGGGACATTTTACTTTTCATTCCTCCCTCACCAGTCATAGATGACAACTTTTTTTTTAATTATCCAAATGTAATAAGCCACAAATAGTCCTATTTTAATTTCCTTTTGTTTTGTTTTGTTTTGGTTTCACCATCGTGGGGGCTTAGCATTGCTGATTGTGATTACTTTATTGTGAGCTCTCTGTATCAGTCTATACCACTTGCTTTAACAGAGAACACTTAATATTTTAAAAAATGTTAATTGTCTATTAAAGAATTCAAAAGCCAAAAAAGAAACACTAAGGACCTGCTACGACTCCTGAGGCTAAGGGAACAAAGGAAAGAGGAGGTGGCAGTTAGTGGCATTGGTGTCACTTAGTGGCAGCTATGAGGCTAGTTCTCTCAGTGATGGCCAAACTGCAAACTGCGTTCAACTTCTGCTTCAAGAACAAACTGCTGCCGGGGAGTTGAAGAACTAAGGCTGTGGGGCTGGCAGATTTAGCAAAACCAAATGCAGAACACTCAGTTAAATTTCGGTGATAGAAACAAATAATTTTTAGTGTATTTATGCTCATATTGCATAGGACATACTTATACTAAAAAAAACTTGTTGTTTATCTAAAAATCAAATTTTACAAAGTGTCCTACATTTTACCTTGCAATCCTAACAAGACGGATGATGCTGGGGGAGGGGGGAACACATTATCCCCCTCATCTAGCCTTTGTCTCCCTCTAGCACCTACTATTGGCAGAGCCCAGCATAGAGCAAGTTGGCAAAGCTGAAAAGTGGTTTGCAGACAAAGCAGTGTAAAGAAGCTGAGAAACAATTACCCAATAATTGGTACAGTCCACCCTTCTGGCTATTCAGCATCCACATACACTGTCTGGCACATATGTACTGCCACATAACAAAAACAACTCTGGCCAGGTATGGTGGCTGACGCCTGTAATCCCAGCAGTTTGGGAGGTCAAGGCTGGCAGATCACCTCAGGTCAGGAGTTCGAGACCAGCCTGGCCAACATGCCAAAACCTTGTCTTTACTAAAAATACAAAAAATTAGCTTGGCATGTTGGTGGCTGCCTGTAATCCCAGCTACTTGGAAGGCTGAGGCAGGAGAATTGCTTGAATACAGGAGGCAGAGGTTGCAGTGAGCTGAGATCATGCCATTGCACTTCAGCCTGGGTGACAGAGTGCGATTCTGTCTAAAATTAAAAAAAAAAAAAAAACTTCTAACAAAATGCCTCACAACATTTAACTAGTTTTCCAACAAATGAAGACATTCTCACCTTCTCTCCGACATGGGGATAGACGATGTCCCAACAGACATTTTAGTCAGCTCTGGAAGATAGTCACGCTATCCACCTCTAAGCAGAATTAATAGCTCATAAAATTCAGTCACATTTGAAAACTCTGTTATCTAAAGACTAACATGTGGACTTAACCTCCAACAGAACTTATATAAAATAATAGGGAGGAGAAGGGAGAAGAAATTAGCTCATGTATACCATTATATATAGTCACATTATGATCAAGGAAGAAAAATATGCATGGCTGCTATATTCCTTGTTTCTGTAACCAGTCATGATGTCAAAGATGACTTTTGTAAATTTTTTCTTCAACCTTCCGTTCCATGTTTTCTTGTCCTCAGACAGGACCTCAGGTGGCCGGGATTCTTCACCCAGTAGAGTGACCCAAACCTTCATTTCTGAAGGATCTGAATCCTCCATAGGCCTGAATCTCCTTAGTTGCAATAGTATTTATTAATATTTGCTATTGAGCATGGAAATATGAAGATACTCCCCTAGAAGACTCCCCTAGGCTTCAGACATAGTCCTCCTTGTCCTCACTGTCCCTTTGATTATCAGGATGAATCACAACAGCCAGAAAAGTAATCCCCTTCTTTGCCCACTTATTTAGCGGCATGAAGAGCCCCAGCTAGCCAGGGAGCTGTTTCAACTCCCAATTCAATAGAACCATGTCATAAATCCTAATGGAAGTATTTCCTTCTTGGCAACTAAGACCTCCAATCCAGTAGGGCACAAAATTAAAGAGACAGGAAGCAAAAATTCTGTACGTGGGTTATTAGGTGAAATGGTGAGAAGAGCCACTCCCATTTCTACCCCGCAATTTCTAGACCCATACATTTTGGCTATGAGAGAAAAACACAATGTCTTGCTTGCTAAGTCATCATACATTGCATCCCATAAAAGAGAAGCTCATTATCTCCATAAGGTGTTGCTTCGACTTAAGTTTTAAGTAATTCTTCAGTAGGCCATTCTACTGATCTACTAAGCCTGCTGCTCCTGAGTGGCTGAGCACAAGTTAAGACCAGTGAATTTCATGGCATGAGCATATTGCTGCCCATCTTTTACTGTGAAGTAAACTCCTTGATTAAAAGCCTTGCTGTCTGTAATATATCTGGATGACAAACTGGTATTTCAAACATCCATAAATGATGGTGCTGGCAGAAGCATTATAGACAAGGAAAGAAATCCATATCCAGAATGTATATCTGCTCCAGTTAGGACAGATTTCTTTCCTGTCCATGATGGGAGCAGTCCAGTGTAATCATCCTGCCACCAGGTGGATGGTCCCCCCAGGGAACGGTGCCCATCAGGAGCTCAGCATTGTTCTCTGTGTTTGACAGGTTAATCATTCAACAGTAACAGGCCAGCTTGGTAAGATGAAGCCCATGCATAGCCTCCATCCTTACCACCATGGCTGTTTTATGCATAAGTCCATTAAGCAAACCCTGGGTGACTAAAGAAAGATGCTGTCTCACATACCCAGGTCATGCCATTTTGTTCACCTGATTATTGAAAGACTGTTTTCATCATGTCCTTCGATAAACTCTCACATGGGGCACAAATATCCTCTTACTCTGTATCTATCCCAAGAGGTCCATCACCTACCTTTTCCCCAGACCTCCTTATCACCAATCTTACTATTTTGTTCTTTCCAAGTCCCTGACCATCCAGCTAAACCATTAGCAACTGCTCATGAATCAATGTAGTGCTAACCATCCCTTGGACCAAAGCATACAACTAAATTTACCACATGAAGTCATGTCCACTGTCCTTCACCATTACCTTTGAAGGCTACCTTTTACTGGGGCTGTGAAGCTGCCACCACCTTACACTTCTAGTTGGTACCAGCATATTATTCACAACAACTTGTAAACCAAGTCCAAGTTTTTTCTCCTTGGTCAGCTACTCTTAAGGAATCCCCAATGAGGCCTTAGATGTGGATTCAGGGAAAAGTCATGTAGCAGTGGTTCAAATGAATCTGAGCCACCTACTCATATGACTTACTTATTCCTTCCAGACATACTCAAGCCATTTGATGATGGTGTGTGACCAGACACACCCAGCCTTATGACTTGGTGGATAAGATACGCAGCTCAGGCCATATGGTCATTTAATGTCACATGGCCAGGTTGTGTTCTCATTTTTTTAAATGTTTTTATGCATTTAGCGCTTATATAATTCTGAGAGGCTCGTGCTTTTTTTGTCTTCCATTATATTTATCATTTTCTTTATGAATGATGGTGGTAGCAGCACCTGGCTATCTGATCCCATCTTATGGGGTCAAGTAACAAACCAGGAGCTGTTTCTCAACTTCAACAACAAAAAAAGTTATCTGCAAAAAAGAGCATGGATTTGCACCAAAACTTGCATGCCTACAGGGCATAAGGGCTAAGAAAAGTTGCCTGTTCCTCCACAGGTCCAAGGTGTGGGGAACTCTGCCAAGGGTCTTCTCTTGGGAGCTGGGGGCCTGTGGCCAGAGGTTGATCTCAGGCCACTCTGTTTCAGGCACAGCCTCCGTTGCTGTGGCAGGGATCCTGGCTGCTCTGCGAATCACCAAGAACAAGCTTTCCAATCACGTGTTTGTTTTCCAAGGTGCAGGCGAGGTAGGTGGCATTAAGGGTTTCTTTTGTTGCTCCAGGAAGAGAATAAGAATGGATGGAAGTATATCAAAAAAGGGAGGCCTTCTGGGGTTCTGAAGAGAGGAAGCAGAACAGACATATTGTGATCATTGCAGCTGCCTAGGCTCTGACAATTGGGTGTCTCAAGACAAGGACTTAATTGGGCCTCCTGGGAGTCATGGAGGTGGGGGAAAGAAGAGGGGGTCATTATGGTGAGACATCAGATAAAAATGTTCAGCAGCTGTTTGCCCTGTGTCTGAACATCCACCCTATGGTACCTTCCAGGCAGCTATGGGCATTGCCCACCTCCTTGTCATGGCCCTAGAGAAAGAAGGTGTACCGAAGGCAGAGGCCACAAGAAAGATCTGGATGGTGGACTCTAAAGGGCTCATTGTCAAGGTACTGTCAGTCTGGAGACCTGGAGGTTTCCTGACACCTTACAGCTTCCAGGAACTGGACTGGAAGAGGTCCCCAAGAAGTAAACTGCTCAATCAGAATAGAGAGCAAAACGAGGGCAATGGCCTAAACTCCAAAGCAGAAGATTCATCCCTAAGTAGCCTTAATTGTTTCTGTCCAAAAGTTTGTGCAAGTGTGTAGATGTGTACCCCTTTAGTCTTGTCCCCCACCACTTCCTGACTTGCACTAGCCTCCAGCCACATTAAATCATAGTTTCCAAAAGCAGCCTGCTCTCTGTCTTTCACAACTTTACACATCTTGTTATTCTGCCTGAATTGCTTTCCTCCGTTTTTCCACATGCCAACTCTCAACCCTTAACCCCTTCCCAGTTTCCTCCTTATCTTCTGATAGTGCTCAAATGTTACCTCCTCCAAAAAGCTTATTTCCTGCATCTATGCTCCATACATTGTACTTACCACACTGTACAGAAGTTGTCCCTTTCCAGTTTCCCCACTAGACTACAGTCTTGATATCAACGCCTGGCACATAGTAAGTGCATAATTAATGTGTGAGGCATGAATGGAAGAATGAATGAGAGAGAAATAGTCCAGCTTCCAGCTAGCATGTGTTGAGAGACACAACTGAAGGACCCCTCCGTTAGAGCTATACTTGGTGCTTTAATTCCCAGAATTTCACTAACATAGAGTGTCAGTGAGAGACAAAAAATTATGGCAGAGACGGGAAAAGGGGAAGTGCATAAGGACATTGACCAAGAATGGCAGAGATCCTCAGCATAACTGACCTTCTTATTGTTCCATATGGGGCCAGATTTCTTCTGGAAGGAACTTAGCCTTGGAGATTCCTCTTCCCATCCCCACGTCTTTCCAGAGCATAATCTGGCCACAGGTGTAGGCTGCCAGAGACTGCCACTCTTCCCTCTTATCCATCTTTCAACATCATTCTTCTCACTCCATCAAGCTCAACCCTAGCCAAGGAGCTCTCAAAGCTGACATCTTTGCACTGGTTCCTATGAGGCCAGCTAACCCAAAGAAGTCATCAGAAGCATCTGAACCCATTTACCAGCACTTATGCCAGCCTGTCACCCACCCACTTCCATTTGAAGAAATGTGAAGAACTGGAGCTGTTTGGGTATGGCCAGTCATTCTAAGACCTTCCTGGAGCTTAGTTTAGTATTATTCACAGAGGAATTAATGGCTTTTATAAGCATATTCAAATAAGCTCCCTGACCCTGGGTGGCACAGGTCCCCATCCCTCAACTGAGCTTGGGTGGTGGGTGCCTTGGGCCAAAGGGTCTCGGTGAGACTCAGGCATTGCCCGAAAGCCTTTCTCTCCTGGCCCAGGAAGCCAGAATCCTAACAGCTCAAAGAAATTCTTTATGGATTCTCCATATGTGGTTTGGGTTAAAGAAACGTGCACACACACACACACATCCCACTCTCACACTTAGGTCCCACCATGGGTTCTGCCAGGAAATGTAGTCAAGAAGATGGGCCCCAAAACATCTGACAGCTCAGACCAAAGCATGGGGCTCAGCAGGAAATGCTCTCAGAGTTTCCAAATGCATCTGTACTCCTGCCCAACAGGCCATCATGACCACAGCTGCTCTGTGTTCTTTTCCTATAGGGGAGGAGCCACCTGAACCATGAAAAGGAGATGTTTGCCCAAGACCATCCTGAAGTGAACTCCCTGGAGGAGGTGGTGAGGCTGGTGAAGCCCACAGCCATCATAGGTAGGAGGAGGGAGGGTACCCACTGCCCAGCCCAGCTAACCCTCTTGACTTGCAGATGGAGAGACAGAAGCTCAGCCAGGAAGCCTAAGTAACCCATGGAAACAGCTATTTCCCCTATCCCAAGTGCAATTCAATGCCACAAACTGTTATTGAGTGGCTACTATATAGAAACCATAGAACTAAGGCACCAGAGTTAGGGCTCAATGATGCAGAAATATACAATACAATGAAAAAGTGCAAGGCTGGTCTCTCTCTTTCTCTTTCTTTTTTCTCTTTCTCTTTT
>NW_012102876.1:3366211-3370657 GCF_000951045.1 Mandrillus leucophaeus
GGCCAGGCTGGTCTCAGACTCCTGACCTCAGGTGAACTGCCCCTGCCCCACTGCCCCCCGGCCTCCCAAAGTGCTAGGATTTCAGGCATGAGCCACCACACCCAGCCTGGTCTCTCTAACCACAATGAGATGGGCATTCCTCTCCCAAAGCAGACCCTGGCATCTCCCTGTGTCCTGAGGAGCAGCTCACTGTCCATGGAAATGCCCAGGAATGCCTTCACAGGAGCAGCTTAACTGGCAGGGACCTGAGGTGGACCAGTAGTCCCTTAGAGATGAAAAGGAGGTCTCAGGCAGCTTAAGCAGGAAGATTATTTTCCGTTCTGCTCCCTCAGTCCTTGTGGCAAATGCTGGGCCCAAGACCAAGTCTTTCATGGTGTTCCTAGTTCCCCCACCACCACCGGCAGAAGAGGAATAGGTTGTTTTTAAAGAGTAGGCATCCCCACTACCCCCCTTTTCCCTGTAGGTGTTGCTGCCATCGCAGGAGCCTTCACGGAGCAGATTCTGAGGGACATGGCCTCCTTCCACGAGCGCCCTATCATCTTTGCCCTGAGCAACCCCACCAGCAAGGCCGAGTGCACGGCTGAGAAGTGCTACCGGGTCACCGAGGTCAGCGGGGAGTCCTTCCTTCCCCCGGCTGAGAGGACATAGTAAAAATTACTATGAGTAACCCCATGAGGGTGAAAAATATTCGTACATTGCTGATGAGCAAACTGAGTTTCAGAAAGATGAAGTAACATGCCCAAGGTCACAGAACTAATAAGGAGTGGAGCTGGCTGTCAAACCCAGGTCTGACTCCAAAGCCCAAGCTCTTTGTGCTATGCTGCTTAAGGTTCACCCTTAATAACACAGAGGTTTGACCAGAACCCAGAACCTGAGGCACTTGTACACTCTAGGCCACATTCTGTCATGTCCTGGGTTGGCCCTGCCAGGAGGTGACAAAAATGTTACTGTGAACACCATCACCTTTCAGCAGTTTCTTGGCTGCTAAATAGCAGGTGAGGGCTGAGCTTTCTGGTCAAATGAACAAATGTGCTTTAAATACCTGTCATGTTCTCAGCACGGTGCTGGGCATTTGGGAGAGGATGAAGAAGGGTCCAACATTTGGAAAATAAGAATAGGGGGCCACAATTATTACCCCAAACCAATCTCCAAGTTCATCTCTGGTTTTCTTCCTGCCTCCAGGGCCGGGGGATTTTTGCCAGTGGAAGTCCTTTTAAGAGTGTGACTCTGGAAGATGGCAAGACCTTCATTCCTGGGCAGGGAAACAATGCTTACGTGTTCCCTGGGGTGGCACTGGGAGTCATTGCCGGCGGGATCCGGCACATCCCAGATGAGATCTTCCTCCTGACAGCAGAGGTATCACTGTCCTTGCTCCTTCAAATGCTTGCAGTAGGGTTTGTGGGTTAACACTGGGTCCTATACTGGATCTCTCTTATCTCTGCTGCCCATCTGCCCCAACGTTGCCAGTGAATTCCCAAAGTGCTTAAACCTCAAGCATCTCTCATGGCCACCCTGAAGCTTGACCTCTTCAATCACACATGGGGCTTTTGACAGGGAATGAGGAATAGTGGTGAAGGGTATTAGCAAGAGGCACTAACAGAGGAGGAGACATGCCTCATTCTGCCCCCTGCCTCCTAGCAATGCCATCTAGATGCCTAGACAGAGGAGATGCCATCAAAGCCACCTAAAACTGAGGGCTTGTGGACTATGATAGGTGATGGCTTCTTCTAGCCACAGGCCTTAACCAAATCACTAGAGTAACTGGCTGTAGTAAGCCCCACTAGGACAGTTTTCTGTGAGGGAGGGGGTGGGTATCATACCTGGTTTTTTCTCCTTGGAAGACCCAGATCTTGAACACTGATATGAGTGTTGGAGATGTACCTGTTCCAGGTATTTTACTAGAAAAGCGCACAAAAGAGTTCTTTACTAGACATGATGAAAACCATGAAATAATTAATTAAGAATGACAATCTATATTCACACTAATGGTTATTGATAACAGTTACAGTGGCTGAAATTACCAGGTGGTTACCAAGTGCCAGGCACCTGACATTTATCCTCGCCCTGACAAAAGCAAGGCACAGAAATGTCTCTGTTGGGAGGTTAAGCTAATCAAAGCCATATATAAATATTAAACATATTTACACGTAATAAGCTCCAAAGGCTCTCCTGTGACTTCTAACATCCTTCTGCATTTCCTCCTCACTGAGGCACTGGTGAAAGCCTGAAGCCAATGAGACATGTGTATGGCTTCCACACAGCCCTGTCTGGATCCATTTCTGTGAGTCCCACAGGGAGTTAACCTCATGCACCAGGTCCCTTCTTACTATGTCTAGTCTTTGAGCCCTGGCTCTCCAAGGCTGTGCAAATAATGTCTCCCAAAGGCTCTTCAGCTGCCCCCTGCCCCATGCACACTACTTATGACTTTGTGTTGCAGTTCTCTCTTCCTGTTGTCTGAGTACTCTGTTTGTCTTTCTTCTCATTGCTATGGTGGGTGTTCTTGTCCTGTAGCTGTGAGCAGAGCTGTGTGAAGCCCCCATCAGATGGAAAGAGTCACTTTCTGCTTGAAGTCAGCCTGAAAGCAAAGTCCCCTGTTGAGTAGAAACACAATTGCTAGAGTCCTTCCTGTGCAATACCATGAGACATCCACACATCTGCCCCACTATCTCCAGTACAGTGAGACAGTTCAGCTCCATCATTTCATGAACAGTGTCCATCAATTATACAGGAATCTCTCCTGGATCTACTTGTTATCACCCACTGTGAGGAAGATAAAGCCCCTCCCCTATAGGAGCTCACATTACGGTCTTCAAAGGCCTGGCAAGTTATATTTCTGAAAAGGGTATTTTTAGTGAAGATAATTTAAGTTGAATTTGATTTTCAATTAATATAGGCTTTAAGGAGATGTGCATGCACCACCTCATTTCATTGTAACGACTCTGTAAAATAGGTCAAGTTTGACCTATGACCAGTGAGCATTTGACTGAATGAATGGAAAAGAAAGATGGAAGTGTGAGAAGGAGGTAGAGGGGGAGGCTCACTTCCCTCATATCTGAAAACATTGAGGAGAGACCAACTTCTCAGTCTTGTCACTTCTAAGACACACAGTTCTCAGAGAGCACAAGTGGCATTTCCCAAGTTTAAATTTAACACCAGAAGACTGGGTGGGAGTAGATTCAGAGCCACGACATTAAAGAGGTTGATTTGCAAGGCTGAACAAACTCCAGCGTCTTAGCCTGGAGGATGAGGGCCTGTGGCAGATGAGGCTTAACCCTCAGAGGCAAGCTCTGAACCTGGAAGGGAAGCTATGGGAGGCTTTGTTCTCAGGATGATGTGCTTAGGACATTTATTTCAATAAGGTATGAGGAGAGGCCTTCCTCAGACTGAGACCAGGGCTGGAAGGAAGAGCTCCAGGAGACTGAACAAAGAGATATAACACAGGCTAGATGGTCACTCAAGATGGTACCAAGCACGTAGAGGGAGGCTGGGACCCAGGAAGCGAGGGACCCAGGGATCCCCATGCAACAGGCTGGACCAGCCAAGAGGAGATCTCATAGCCTTTGCTTTGCAGGCCACAAATTTATACATCTTGGCTTTAGTGATTTTCCTTTGGAATTCAGAGACACTTAATGTTGTTTTAAGCCTCAGCCAGTCTTACAGTACAGAAAGGATGTGTCCTCTCTTAAGCCCAAGCATTAAGCTTCCCTGGTAACAGAGCCAACAGTTGGAACTGCAGTGTTTGACTAACTATGCAGGGTGGGGTGAGTCTCTAGGGTAACGGGTTGGGCTTGTTTTGGGAAGGCAGAGACTCAGCTTATTCCTCTCGGTTCTCTCCTTCTCCCCAGCAAATTGCCCAGGAAGTCTCTGAGCAGCATCTGTCCCAGGGGAGACTGTACCCACCACTGAGCACCATCCGAGACGTGTCTTTGAGAATTGCCATCAAAGTAAGGGGCATCCTACCCCTGTAATATGGGTAGTGAGGCTCAAACACTTTCTCTGTCTGTGACTTTAGGAGGGCTAAGGGGATGGAAACTGTGGAGACATTGGATCTTCTTGAGCTGCACTACACGTAACCCAGAGGCTGGGTGACAAACTCTTGTTTGCAGCTTGAGCTCCACCCCAAACACCCACCCAGGCCAGTTCTGGGAAAGCTCCTGGATTTCCCCTAATACACCAAGCAGAAAGGTCATCAAAGTCCATGGACCAGAATATGGGAATATTTTAGAAATGACTCATAAGCGCCCATTTATAAGGAAGGTCAGCTTGCATAGCATCATGGAAAAAGCTCAGACTTTGGGGTCCCAGCTCTGCCAATCAGCAATGGTATAATATTGGCCCAATCACTTCACTTCCCTGAGCCTCAGTTTCCTCCTTCTTCAAAGGGCCAGTAGTTCCTCTCCCAGAATTCTGGAGATTGGCAGAGAACAGTGAAAAAGCTCCATACCC
>NW_012102876.1:3370707-3449215 GCF_000951045.1 Mandrillus leucophaeus
CTCCAGTACAGTGAGACAGTTCAGCTCCATCATTTCATGAACAGTGTCCATCAATTATACAGGAATCTCTCCTGGATCTACTTGTTATCACCCACTGTGAGGAAGATAAAGCCCCTCCCCTATAGGAGCTCACATTACGGTCTTCAAAGGCCTGGCAAGTTATATTTCTGAAAAGGGTATTTTTAGTGAAGATAATTTAAGTTGAATTTGATTTTCAATTAATATAGGCTTTAAGGAGATGTGCATGCACCACCTCATTTCATTGTAACGACTCTGTAAAATAGGTCAAGTTTGACCTATGACCAGTGAGCATTTGACTGAATGAATGGAAAAGAAAGATGGAAGTGTGAGAAGGAGGTAGAGGGGGAGGCTCACTTCCCTCATATCTGAAAACATTGAGGAGAGACCAACTTCTCAGTCTTGTCACTTCTAAGACACACAGTTCTCAGAGAGCACAAGTGGCATTTCCCAAGTTTAAATTTAACACCAGAAGACTGGGTGGGAGTAGATTCAGAGCCACGACATTAAAGAGGTTGATTTGCAAGGCTGAACAAACTCCAGCGTCTTAGCCTGGAGGATGAGGGCCTGTGGCAGATGAGGCTTAACCCTCAGAGGCAAGCTCTGAACCTGGAAGGGAAGCTATGGGAGGCTTTGTTCTCAGGATGATGTGCTTAGGACATTTATTTCAATAAGGTATGAGGAGAGGCCTTCCTCAGACTGAGACCAGGGCTGGAAGGAAGAGCTCCAGGAGACTGAACAAAGAGATATAACACAGGCTAGATGGTCACTCAAGATGGTACCAAGCACGTAGAGGGAGGCTGGGACCCAGGAAGCGAGGGACCCAGGGATCCCCATGCAACAGGCTGGACCAGCCAAGAGGAGATCTCATAGCCTTTGCTTTGCAGGCCACAAATTTATACATCTTGGCTTTAGTGATTTTCCTTTGGAATTCAGAGACACTTAATGTTGTTTTAAGCCTCAGCCAGTCTTACAGTACAGAAAGGATGTGTCCTCTCTTAAGCCCAAGCATTAAGCTTCCCTGGTAACAGAGCCAACAGTTGGAACTGCAGTGTTTGACTAACTATGCAGGGTGGGGTGAGTCTCTAGGGTAACGGGTTGGGCTTGTTTTGGGAAGGCAGAGACTCAGCTTATTCCTCTCGGTTCTCTCCTTCTCCCCAGCAAATTGCCCAGGAAGTCTCTGAGCAGCATCTGTCCCAGGGGAGACTGTACCCACCACTGAGCACCATCCGAGACGTGTCTTTGAGAATTGCCATCAAAGTAAGGGGCATCCTACCCCTGTAATATGGGTAGTGAGGCTCAAACACTTTCTCTGTCTGTGACTTTAGGAGGGCTAAGGGGATGGAAACTGTGGAGACATTGGATCTTCTTGAGCTGCACTACACGTAACCCAGAGGCTGGGTGACAAACTCTTGTTTGCAGCTTGAGCTCCACCCCAAACACCCACCCAGGCCAGTTCTGGGAAAGCTCCTGGATTTCCCCTAATACACCAAGCAGAAAGGTCATCAAAGTCCATGGACCAGAATATGGGAATATTTTAGAAATGACTCATAAGCGCCCATTTATAAGGAAGGTCAGCTTGCATAGCATCATGGAAAAAGCTCAGACTTTGGGGTCCCAGCTCTGCCAATCAGCAATGGTATAATATTGGCCCAATCACTTCACTTCCCTGAGCCTCAGTTTCCTCCTTCTTCAAAGGGCCAGTAGTTCCTCTCCCAGAATTCTGGAGATTGGCAGAGAACAGTGAAAAAGCTCCATACCCGGTGCTCTCTCGGCCAGGGTAAATCTCTTTCTTCCCCTTTTTCTCAGAATGGCTGGCTATGGGGTGATCAGTTTCATGGAATATTCCAAACTATAAAACTGTGCAGAGATGGTGGGTTTTCAAAGAATCAGAACATGGTGCAATAAAGACTGGCCCAACATTGATAACTGTTAAAGCTGGATAATAGATACATGAGGGTTTATCATACTATTATTTCTATTAGTGTGCATGTTTTACATTTTCTATAAGTTTAAAAATAATTTCAGAAAATGCATTGTACAACAGCACACACTACTCACGAGTTGTCAGAATTCGGAATCAAGCCTCAAGATTAACAGTCCAGCTCAGGGTCCAGCTTCACCCTGTCAGTTTCTTCCTTTGGGCGATATTTAGATTCACATTCTCCTGAAGCCAAATCTAATACCCAGAGAACAGTGTCCAGGCTGTTCATCCAATTTAACCCATATTCTAGTGGGAAAAAAAAGTCAGGTTCTGGACACATTTGCCTGTTGTCTAATTTTATCAACACTGCTCCAGAGAAAAGTCTCTTTACTCCCATTTTACAGATGAGGAAACTGAGGCTCAGCAAGGATAATATCAACTCTGAGGACCCACAGGCCTTTGGAAGCAGGCAGAATTTATGCTGAAGCCTCTTGATCCTGGCTTAGTATTTATTCCACTATGTTGAAGCTGCCTGTTCAGAAAGAAAGCTTAAAATCCTTCCTATCCAGTTGTTTCATGAGTAATACTCATGAAAGGAACAAATCTGGTTCCTTAAGGTGTATTCCCCTCCCTCATGACCCCAAGCAAGGATCCTTACGCAGGTTTCCCCTTAGATCCGGTTCCTTAGCCAAACATGTTTTTCTCTAGGTTCTCGACTACGCGTACAAACACAACCTGGCTTCCTACTACCCAGAGCCTAAGGACAAGGAGGCTTTTGTAAGATCCCTGGTCTACACTCCAGACTATGACTCCTTTACACTGGACAGCTATACTTGGCCCAAGGAAGCCATGAATGTTCAGACGGTCTGATGCAGTCTCAGAGCCTGGTATGGGGCTAGATGAAGCCCAGAGTAACACCCACAATATAAATGGGTTCCAAAATGGCCCAAGTGAATCCTTGTCGCTGTGTTTTTTCTTTTAAACTTTCTGGTATGAGAGGAGATGCCAAGGCATACAGTGAATAAAAGCCTTGTCTGTGAAGGCCCTGGGAGTTCACTTTTCTGAACCCTCCTCTGAGTTCCTTCCTAAGCATTTCTTCATCCATTAATCACCAACTATTGGCCAGGCCTTGCGGGAAATGCAGAATCTCACCTAGAATCCCGCCTTTACAGACCTCTGGCTCTAGTGGAGGAAACTGGACACAATTCATTTTGCCATAAGGGAGAAAGTGGTAAGTTCATGAAAGAAGAGCCGATAAAAACTGAGGGCAGTCAGAAAAGGGAGAGGATGCTTCCTATGGAAATGTAAGAGAAGGCTTCAGGGACAGCAGTGTTTGCACTGAGTCCCAAGAGGAAAAGATGGGTGGGAGTCATGGGGAGATGAATAATGTGAGCACAGCCACTAGCCAGAAAGCACAGTCCACCCATCAGGGAGTTTAGTCCATGTCAGCAACACACGCCCTTCAAGACTCGGCAGTGCGTGAAATTAAGAGTGGCTAGGGGCAGCTCGCTAACTATTCAGGTCACTGCCCTTAGGTTGCTGAGTCTTAGACATTCTTTTTTCTAAAAGGAAAACCAGAGAAATGTGGGTGGGGATGGTCAGCCTGCCAAGGAGTGAGGAGGAAGAGAGGCAGTGAGAGGAAGAGCACCACAGGGAGTTCTAGGGAAGACTTCATTTCATTTTCCTGGCTCTGGAACACACTCTGGTTTCCATCCTTCACTCTCTGAAGTAGTTGAGCAATCCAAAGCAGTTTTCTTAGTGAGTAATATCAGTCCATCCTGGGTGTTTCTTAGACCAAGTTCAGTGCTAGCCTTCATCTCTCTCATGTTCAGCAGAGCCCATATCATAGGGGTGGGGGCGGGAGAGAGCTTGCAGCCCCCTGAAATTAGATACTACTGAGATGTTAAGACATGTTGAGATGGCAGCTTCCAGCCTCCAATTTCATTGTATAATAAAGGAATCAATAAATCATGCTTAGGGCCCTACTCCTGCTGCCACCTCAGCCTCAGGATCTCCACTGCCAGCAACGAATAGGTCCTATATGACCAACTCTCAAGGACAGACTAGATGGACTATTAGACTTATAGAGGAGTAATTAGCAGAGATACCACTCACCTCTTGCTCAAGTCTTATTCTTCCAAGAACTACTTCCTTGGTGCTGATATTTCCTCGGTGCTGATGAAGAATATCCTGAGAAAACATCCCTCCTCTACGATCCTTGGGCTCATAGAGAATGAAAAACTATTCAGAAGAGAGTTTGAAGAGCGAAGCTGGAATCTGAACACCATGGAATTTTTGGCACTATCTTTTTATATCATGTCCCACAACTTCTTCTGTACCTCTGCTACATATCCTTTATAATCAATATAGTAGAAAAGAAAAGCAATAGTAGAGAAAATCAATGAAAGCAAAATAGGTTTTTTGAAATGATTAAATAAACAAACTTCCGCTATACTAAACAAGACAAAAAGAAAGAAGATACAAATTACACTTCCTTTGTTCCAGCCACACTGACCGTCTTGCCAGCACTAAGCACATGTGCTTTCAAGCCTGTGCTGATATTATCCATGCTTGGTCTCTCCTTCCGGGAAGTCCTTCCCTTCCCCTTTTTCCTCTTTAAAAGCGATTAAATTTTAGTTCACTCTAACTTTCTTCCTGGAAACAGCAGTCACCCTTACAATTCAAATGCAATTGGCTCTATAGAATAACAGAATCAATAACTAAATTAGAAATCAATAAACAGAAAACTATGGGAAATTCCAAAATACTGGAAAACAGTACATTTCAAAATAACCCACAGATCAAAGAAGAAATCACAAGCCAAGTTATATATGTTGAACTGAATTTTTTAAATCATATGAAAATTAATAAGATATAGCTAAAGCAGTATTTAGAAAGAAACTTTATAGCTTTACAGGCTGTCATGGTTAATTTTACGGCACCACAGGGTGCCCAGATATTTGATCAAATGTTATTCTGGGTGTTTCTGTGAGGGTATCTTTGGATGAGATTAACATTTAAATCATTAAACTAAGTAAAGTAGATTGCCCTCCACTAATTGCCCTCATCCAATTAGTTGAAGGCCTGAATAGAAAAAATGGATTGACCCTCCCTTAAGTAAGAGAGACTTACTCCTACCTGATGCCCTTCTAACTGGGATATTGGCTTTTTCTTGCGTTTAGACAGGAACTATACCATCATCTCTCCTAGGTCTCCAGCTTGCTGACTCACCCTATAGATCTTAGAATTTGACAGCTTCCATAATCATGTGCACCAAGCCAATTCCTTATAATAAATCAACAGAGAGAGAGAGAAAGATCCTATTGATTCTGTTTCTCTGGAGTACCCTGACTAATGCAAATTCCTATATCAGAAGAGAAAGAAAGAGAGAAAGGAAAGAACAAAAGTCTCAAGTGAATAATTTAAACTTCCTCCTTAAGAAACTGGCGGTAGGGGACAGCAAACAAAATTCAAAGCAAGTAAAGATTAGAGCACAAATCAATATATCTATAATAAGTAATGAAATTAGTAATTAAAAAATCTTTCCCCCAAGAAAAGCCATGTCCAGATGGCTTCATTTGCTGGAATTTATCAAATACTTAAGTAATAACACCAATTATTCAGAAACTCTTTCAGAAAATAGGAGAGGGAACACTTCCCAAATCATTCTATGATACTCGTATTGCCATAACAAAGCCAGATAAAGGTAGCACAAGAAAAGTACAGGCCAATATCCTTCATGAATATAGATGCAAAAATCCTAAACAAAATATTAGCAAACCAAATTCAGCAACATGAAATTTAAAAATTACATACAACAAACAAGTGGGCTTTATCCTCAGAAATATAGTTTTTTAACATTCAAAAATTGTTCAGTATGGTTGTTCAATAATATTAATAGAATGAAAGACAAAAAATCATACAATCATGCCAACAGATATGAAGAAAGCATTTGAAAAACATCAACGCCTGTTTATGAAAAAACTCTAAACAAAGTAGAAATAGAAAAGAACATCCTCAACTTAACAAAGGACATCTATAAAGAGCCAAAGATAATATTTAATGGTAAAAGAATGAACACTTTCTCCCTAAGATCTGGAACAAGGCAAGGATGTTGTTTTTACCACTTCTAGTCAACACGGAGGGTGTTTAGCCAGTGCAACGAAGCAAGAAAGAGAAGCTAAAGGTGTCAAGACTGGAAACATAGTTAATACTGCCTTGATTCACAGAGGACCTAATCCTGCATGTAAAAAATGCTAAAGAACACATACACATTCATTCATTCATTCATTCTCTCTCTTCTCTCTCTCTCTCTCTCTCTCTCTCTGTTTACTGGAACTAATAAATTAGTTTTGAAAGGTCACCAAACACAAGGTCAACATACAAAAACCAGTTGTATTTCTATATGCTGGCAGCAAATGATCTAAAAATAAAATTAAGAAAACAATTTCATTTACAACTGCATCAAAAAGAAAAGATACTTAGGAATAAATTTTAGAAGTGCAAGTATAGTATGCCAAACACTACAAAACATTGCTGATAGAAATTAAAGGTCTAAATAAATTGAGAGAGATTCTTTGTTCATGGATTCGAAGACTCAATATTGTCAAAATTGCAATTCTCTTCATACTGATCTATAAAGTCAACACTATACCTATCAAAACCCTTGTAGGCTTTTTTGGTGGAAACTTACAGGCTGATTCTAAAATGTATATGGAAATGTAAAGGATCTCAAAGAGTCAAAAAAAAAAAGTATAAAGAAGAACAAAGTGCCCTATTCAATGTCAAGAACCTTCCATAAAGATACAATGATCAAGACTGTGTGGTCCAATAGCAGAGCCGTGAAATCAATCTAAGTTTCCATCAGTCAATGGTTGGATAAAGAAAATGGAAAAGAAAATGAATATATATGTACAATGGAATACTATTCAGCCATAAAAAAGGAATAAAATCATGTGTTTTGCAGCAACATAAATAGAACTGGAGGCCCTTACGTGAAACAATTCAGAAACAGAAAGTGAAATGCCATATGTTCTCATAATTGGGAACCTAATAACGCATACACAGGAACAAAGAATGTGGAATCTCACTGGAGACCTGGAAGGGTGGGAGGGTGGAAGAGGAGCGAGGCATAAGAATTTACTTAATGGGTATAATGTGCACTATTTGAGTAATGATTACACTAAAAGCCCATACTTCACCACTATGCAACATATGCATGTAACAAAACTGCACTTGTACACCTTAAATTTATACCAAAAAAAGACTGTGTGGTCATATAAATAAATGAAGCAGAACTGAGAGTTCACAAATAAGTTTTTACATTTATGGTAAATTGGCTTTTAATCAGAATTACTAAGGTAATTCATTGGGGGAAAGAGAGTCTTTTGAACAAATTGTGCTGAAACAACTGAATAGCCACATGCAAAATAAAGTTAACTTAGCCACCTCACACTAAACACAAAAATTAACCTTTACACATCTCAAAACAAACAAAAACTAACCTGAAACGATCACAGACCTAAATGTGAGAGCTAAAACTGTAAAATTTCTAGGAGAAAATATAGCAGAAAATTTTTATGACTTAGGTTGAGGAGAGTTCTGAGATGATTTTAAAAGCATGATTTTAAAACTTTAAAAGCATGATTCATGAAAGAAATAAATTGTGTTTCATCAAAATTTAAAATTTTGCACTTTGAAACACTTTTGGGGAGGAAAAAAGACAAGCAGCAGACTGGGAGAAAATAATTGCAAATCATATATCTGATAAAGACATTGGATCCAGAATATATAAAGAACTACTTCAACTTAATAAGAAGATGACAATTCAAATTTTAAAATGAGGAAAATATTTAAATCAGCATTTTATCCAAAAAGATAGGTGAATGGCTAACAAGCACATGAAAAAATGCTTAACATTATTAGTAATATGAAAATTAAAACCACAATGATATAACTACGCTCACCAGAATGGCTATAATAAAAAAGAGATGTGTTGGTAAGAATGTGGAGAACTTTGTCTCCTAAGCACTATTAGATTGAGGGGGAGTTCCTTTGCCTTTTAAGTCTTCACTCTAACTCCCCAGCCTCCCATACATAGCCCCAGTATTCAGCAAGTATCATTTAAGAGAGTGGATGCTGTGGTTGCACCACCTAGATCCTGCCTTGGGTCTGAAACACTCATTCCTCCAGATGCCATTATCAGCTGAGGGCCCACAGCTGCATTGCTCTCTAGGCATTGCCCTCAACAGAAGGTGAACGCTTCACCCAAGATTATGCCGTCATCCCCAAGGGAAGCCTACAGGCAATGACTGGTTGATTCAAGGGCCCAAAGGCCCAGCTTCCTAGCCTCAATTGAGAACACCTCTAAATAGCCATCCCATCCTCAGAGCTCCCTATGAGACTGCCTGAGGCTACTGTTGCAACTGCTATGTATCACCATTCAACTTCTTATGCCCTATCCTATTTCTCTTGCTCCCCCATAGGTGTGGTTCCCTGAGAAGACACCCTAGTAATCCTTTGGATGCCAATCTCAGATTCAGTGTCTGTTTCCTGGGGAACCCAACTTATAACAGGTAGAGGAAACTGGCCAAAGTTCTTAATTTTCCAATTTGTTGCACCAGCCCCACGTGACCACCAAAAGCTTTTCTGGGTTTCCCTTTCCCTCAGGACAGACCCTCTTCATGGACCAAGCTTGATCCTTATTAGTCCATGTCCAGAATCAGTAAATGTCCCTAGAAAATAAAATGGTCACTTACCTCAGGAGGCCTCCTCCCTCTCTGGAATTCCCATTCACCTAGTCCTTATTGCCTTCATAGCTCTCACATATCTTTAAATATGATCTTTATAATTTTTCCATCTTTTTCTAGTTGTTGCAGGAAAAGTTTTAGGCTGCCATGACCTACTACATCCTATTTAGAAGTGGAAGGCTCTAGAGAGATTTTCAAAATTACAGATGTGTGGATATTAACTTCTTTCCTAATTTAATTGAATTGTGGTGATAAAAGGTGTTCTGTATTTTTCAAATAGCTTAAAATGTGCTGAAATGGGTTTATAGTCAAATATATGGTCAAATGTAATAGTTCATGTACTCTTATAAATACATATTCTCCCACTGTTGGATGCAATGCCCTTTGTATGTTCACGGGATTGAGTTTGTTGACTGTTTTGTGTAGATCTATATCCAGAATCTTGATTTTATGTACTTGATCTGCTTCTGAAAGAGGGACAATAAAATTTCCCACTGCTATATAGTAAACTTGTCAATTTTCCTTGTAATTCTGTCCATATTTGCTCTATTTACCTTGGACCAATGCATATTTACCTTTTAAAATACATTTACTAAATTAAAAGTCCTAGTTCATATGTTCTGCACAAGATCAAAACAACATTTTACTAGAAATATTTCATAGTCTCCTCTCATTTTGTCTTCGGGGCCCTCCCTGTTAAGTTACACCCCAACCGTAAACATCAAAGATAAGGCCTTTTTATCTGAAGACATTCAACACATATGCTTCTGTACAACGTGGATTTTGCATGAACTTTCAATCAGACGTTGATTTTTCAAAATGGAGGTTTTCATAACAAAATGAGATTAGAGAAAGACATCAGATAATCACAAGATGTGTAAAGACTCCAGCAAAATCACCTGTTGGACAAACTTCATGTATACTGAGACCCATGTGGGATGGTAAACATGAAGCAGGCAAATAATCATATAGGCCCTACTTGCAGTGTTTGATATGACTTAAGGCATGAACTACATAAAGTTATAGTTCCTGGAGTTTTAATTCTGTATGACACTAAAAATACACAAATTTTGTACTGGGGATCTTGGCATCTAATCTGCAGATTTCTTAGTATTTTTTCTGGCATGGGAATAGCACTAAGCCAAACATAGAAGTTGCATTTCTGTTAAATTCGTGGCTTTTCAATATCCCTGTGGAAGCTTCATCAGACTTATTCACTAAGCCCATATGTTGGCTAAAATGTACAATAAATTAGGTCTTGTCTGAAGTCCCACTTTCAAGGCAATAGCATCAGGCAGTCAGGTTTATTGAATACAACAGTTGTTTCTGTGACCACTGGAGTCTTTGAAGCAAAGCCGCATTTGAGAACGATATTTCTCCAAATACAAAAGTTGCTTGCTGTTAAAAGCGCCGCGCCGTTTTTCTCTTATAAACTGTACTGCATCTTCGTTTTTCATTCCACTTTCAATTAATGCTAGGGCAACAAGCACCGGAGTCCTCCCAAGACCTGCAACACAGTGAACGGCAATACAACAACCAGGTTCTTCACGAAACTTAACGTCTACAAGACGTAACCAGTCATCAATAATCTGGTTGGATGGTGATGAACCATCATCAAAAGGCCAATCCAGAAACTGGATGCCTTCTTTCTCCACAAGAGCAGGGTCATAAGTTGCTTCACATACTCTTACCATTGTGGTAACCCCGTATTTCTTAAGTTCTTCTATAAATCTGTTTAAGGTCGAATTGGTTGGGTTGTGTATGATTAGAAATCTCATGTTCCCGTATATGACTTCCACTGGAGCTGGGTGATTCATTGGAGCCATGTTAATTTAGTTTAAAAAAAAAAAAAAAAGACACTGATATGGTTATGAAAAAAATTAAAAATTTTTGAATACAGAAATGATGTCAAGAAACTGAAGTCTATGCCAATATACTCCACTTGAAATTCACAGAGCTTTGAATATGAAGTTGGTACTGACAGGAAACGAAATGAACCTTCCAACAAGAAGCCGCGGTTCTTCCATTCAGTAATTCTCAGCCAATGGAAAGGAAGTGCGCCAAGGGTTACCCCATCTAGGTCAGAACTCTTGTAAAATGCTCTGATGATCTCAGTTCTACACTTCTGTGTCCAGGTGACCTGCTTTGCGGGGGCTTCTTGGTGGGGCAGTAACGACTCTCCACCATTCATTTGTCCTCATAAAGGTCGTGCTGAACCTGGGAGTAATCTCCAGGGCCCTTCAGAAACTCCATAAACACGCGATCAAGAATACCACAGAAAGGAATATGTTTACTCAGAACAATGGTGGCCTAACCATACAGCTGGGCCCGCGGCGGCCGCAGCACTACCTGGAGCAGCCGCAGTCGTCGCGGCGAAGCTGCGGTGGGATACCAAACTCTATGAGGACCAGCTGAGCGCCTCCACTGAGCCAGCACGCGCACGCCGAGGTGCCGTTGCGTCACAAGCCCTCTCTTTCGTAGACGGCGCGCGACGCGCGAACCCCTTCACTAATCGCGGTTGGGCGGACCAGTGAGGACGTCATCACTGCCGCCGCCGACGTGAGCCGGTTGCTGAAGCGAAGAAGCGCTGGATGAATCCAGAGTTTCCTTGTCTCCCGCTGGAGAGGAGAGGGACTGAGGAGCGACGCGCGGGTGGTGGGATAGGAAGCATGGAAGAGGCTGGACAGAAACTGCAGGAAGACAAGGTAAGGTTGCGGAAGATTTCCCAGCCGTTGACTCTGACTAGTGTATCTTTTCCTACCTGTTTCATGTTTGTGTCTCTTGGGAAAAACATAGTATTTGACGCTTTTTTTTCCCGCATAGATCCAGTCTGACAAACTTTTTTAGCTGAAAAAGCACGTATGCATTTTTGCCCTCTTATTTTGTGCTATTTGACCTATTTTTCTATATTTTTTACCCTTTCTTGACTTGTTTTGGATTAAGGTTTTCCCTCTACTCTTTTGGAAGTTTTCATTGGGGCTAATACTTCCGTAGCACTTATTTTAGGGTAAGAGCTGTTCGAAGCTTAATCTAAATGTAATACAAAACCCCTATGAATTAGATACTAGTGTCATTTCTACTGTCCTGTCTTTAAAAACCTAGGGATAGAACGGTAATTTGCCTAAGGTCACACAGCTAGTAAATGGCAGGGATGAGACTTTTTTAAAAAAAACTAATTTTTACTTTTATTGTAAATTCAGAGGATGCACGTGCACATTTGTTACATGGGTATACTGCGTGACCCAGAGTATGAATGGTGATTCTGTCACCCAGATAGTGAGCATAGTACCCAATAGGTAGTTTTGCAATGCTAAGATCTGAATCCCGGAATTTTGGCTCTGGAGTCTGCCTCTCTAATACATATGGTCTATTATATACCCTATTTCTGTTCTTTTAGTGCTTAAATAACTTAGAAAAAGTCAAACATGGTTCAGAATCTTTTCCTGTCTCTTGAAGGAATTCAGTATGCTTTAACTATTAATGTTGTCAAGCATCTTAATCTTTTAACGCCACAAATTGGACATTATTGTTTGTACAAATCAATGTTTGTTTACGTTTATTCATATTATCAGTTTCTTTGCTCACTATTCCTTCTTGCAGCTCGATTCTTTCTGAGGTTACTTTCTTTTATCTAGAAGCATTTTTTTGGAGGTTCCTTTGAATATCTGATTAACTTTGATAAATGTTTTATATATGCTAGAAAATCTCTCGCTGTTGAATCCATTTCCCTTATTGTTAGTAAACTATATTTTGTTTTTTTCTTTAGGTTTCTTTTTTGGCTTTTTTTCTAAAATTCTTTTACTTTCCCTTCATTGTTAAAAGTTTTGCTGGGTACACAATTCTACCTTGATATTTTCTCTCAGCCCTTTGAAGGAAGGAAGAAAGGGGCCATGTGAAGGCCAGGAAGCAAAGTCTAGACATTTTAGAAAATTCTAACAGTTGTTAGAGAAGAAACCTGAGAATAAGAATATCTTCAGAGGGCTGAGAGAAGATGTCAGCATAGAATTGTGTACCCAGCAAAACTATGTAAAAATCAAGGCAAAGTAACAGAATTTTAGGAAAGAAAAAGCCAAAAAAGAAAAGTGAAAGGGAAGTTTCAAGAGCAAATTAAATCCTTTACTTTTGATAGCCTAAGCTTGTAAAAATGGTGAAGGAAAGCCATCTAGAACAGGGATTCTTGGCCTGTGGTCCAGGAGGCCTAGGAAACTTGTAACTGCGTGCAAAATGTTGTATAGGAATATGTACCTGTTTTTAGGAGAAGGGTATATATTTTTCATCAGATTCTTAGAAGACTCCATGACTGCCCAAAACATTGAAAACCACTGAAATAGGAAATCCTTTGATACATTAATCGGTCTGGCTGTGCTGTATTTCTGGAAAAGACAGAACTTGATGATAGCAAGTTGGGGCTAATTACAGAGTTAGGCTAATACAAGAATAGTAGTTAACAATGAGGATCATTGAAGAAGATCCAAATTACAAAGACTTGCTCAGAAATCTGCTGTTTAGTGAAGGACTATAATAAAGTTTGATTCTTAAAACGGTTGAATGATAGAAAACATTTTAGACCTTATGTCTATATAATTCATATAATTCATATAACCATGCCTCTATCTCAGCCTTGATAGACTGGAGCACACAGCCTTGACATCTGTTGTCATGACCCCTTCTTCTCTTCACCTGGCTTTTTCCTGTTTATCCTTAAAATTCAGTTTGGGCTTCATCTCCTCAAAAAGCTTTCCGCTCTGTGCCATGGTAAACTTACCAGAAGGAATCTACCTTGTTCTTCTAACAACCAATGCACAATGCTATTAGGTTTTTACCTTGTTATACAGGGGTTTTCTAGTTTTTACCTTGTTACACCAGAGGTTTCACAATGGTATGAAACTAGAAATCATTAACAGGAGGAATTTTGGAAAATTCACAAATACATGGAAATTAAACATGCTCATGAACAATCAGTGTGCCAGTGAAGAAAATAAAAGGGAAATCTAAAAATATCTTGAGACAAAAAGGAAAACACAATATACCAAACTTTATGGAATGCAGCAAAAGCAGTTCTAAGAGGAAAGTTTATAGCAATAAATGCCTACACCAATAAAGAAAATAACAAATAACTAAAAGTTACACCTCAAGGAATTTTTTTAAAAACCCTAAGCCCAGGTTTGTGGAAGGAAAGAGATAATAAAGATCAGACCAGAAATAATCTAATCTCTATTTTATTTCTGCTCTGGAGATTAGAAAAACAATACAAAAGAAACTAAAAGGTCATTTTTTGAAAAGATAAAATCAACCAGCCTTTAGCTAGACTAACCAAGAAAAGAAAAAGAGAAAAGATTCAAATAAAATCAGAAATAAAGAGATGTTACAGTTGACAACACAGAAGTACAATGGATCATGAGAGTCTATTATGAATAATTATTTGCCAAAAACTTGTGTAACCTAGAAGAAATGGATGTATTCCTGCACACATACAAACTGCCAAGACTGAATCATGAAGAAATAGAAAAATCTGAGCAAACCAATAATGAGTAAGGAAATTGAATCAGTAGTAAAAAGTATCTCACCAAAGAAAAGCCCAAGAACAGATGGCTTCACTGCTGAATTCTACCAAACATTTAAAGAAGAACTAATACCAATTCTCTACAAACTGTCTCAGGAAAAAACAAAAACAAAAAAACAAAAACAAAAACAAACAAAAAGAATGGGAGATAATACTTTCAATACTGGTCTTTTTAGGACCAGTGTTACCCTAATACCAAAGCCACACAGGCACATCACAAGAAATGAAAACTACAGGCCAATATCCTTGATGAGCATAGATGCAAAAATCCTCAACAAAATACTAGCAAACCAAATCCAACAACACATTAATAGGGTTATTCACCATGATCAAGTGGGATTTATCCCTGGGTTGCAAGAATGGTTCAATATTCTCAAATCAATAAATGTGATATATCACATGAACAGAATGAAGGACAAAAATCATATGACCATCTCATTAAATGCAGAAAAAGCATTTGACAAACTCAGCATCCTTTCATGACAAAAACACTCAACAAATTAATTGCAGAATGAATATACTTCAGCACAACAAAGGCCATATATAATAAGCCTACAGCTAACATTATACTCAACAGTAAAAACTTGGAACTCTTTCTTCTAAGATCTGGACCAAGGATGTACACTCTTGCCACTTCTGTTCAATGTTATATTGAAAGTCCTTAGAGCAATAAAGCAGAAGAAAGAAAAGACATCCAAATAGGAAATGAAGAAATAAAACTATTGTTATTTGCTGACAACATAATTTTGCATACAGAAAACCTTAGGCCAAGTGTGGTGGCTCAAGCCTGTAATCCCAACCCTTTGGGAAGCCAAGGCAGGAGGATCACTTAAGGCCAGGAGTTAGAAACCAGCCTGGTCAACATAATGAGACCCCCATTTCTACAAAAAAAAAAAAGAAAAAACCCTTAAGATTCTAACAAAAAGCCATTAGAATTGATCAACAAGTTCAGGAAACTTGCAGGACACAAAATCAACACACAAAAGTCAGTAACATTTCTTTATATTAACAAGGAACTTTCCAAAAAAGAAATCAAGAGAACTATCATTTATAGTTGCTACTAGAAATAAATTACTGAGGAATATGTTTAACCAATTAGGCAAAAGATTTATATAAAGAAAACTATAAAACATTAACAAAAGAAATTGAAGAAGGCAAATAAATTGAAATAGATCCCATGTTCATGGACTGGAAGAATTAATATTGTTAAAATGTCTATACTACATGAATGATCTGCAGATTTCAGTTCAATATCTATCAAAATTCCAATGTTATTTTTCCATAGATATAGAAAAAACAATCCTAAAATTCATACGGAACTACAAAACAAACAAACAAATAGCCAAGGCAATTGTGACCAAAAAGAACAAAGCTTGAGGTATCACACTACCTAATTTCAAACTATACTACAAACTGATGGTAACTGAACAGCATGGTACTGGCATTAAAATAGACATACGAACCAATGGACAGAATAAAGAACCCAGAAATGAACCCATGTATCTACAGTCAATTGATACTCACCAAAAGTGCCAAGAATATACAATGGGAAAAGGACAGGCTATTCTATATATGGTGCTGGGAAAACTGGATATCCATAGACAAGAGAATGAAATTGGACCCTTATCTCACACCATATACAAAAATCAACACAAAATGAATTAAAGACATAAACATAAAACCGGAAACTGTAAAACTACTAGAAGAAAACACAGGGAAAACTACATGACATTGGTCTGGGCAGTGATTTTTTAGGTTTGACCCAAAACTACAGGCAACATATGCAGTAAACAAATGGGATTACATCAAAATAAAAAATTCCTACACAACAAAGAGAGCAATTAATAGAGTGAAGAGACAACCTACAGATTGGGAGAAAAATATTTGCAACCCATACATATGATAAGGGATTAATATCCAAAATATATAAGGAACTCAACTCTATTTAAAAAAAAAAAAAAAAGGAGACATGGGCAAGGAACCTGAATAAACATTTCTCAAAGGAAGATATATGAATGGCTAACAAATACATGAAAAAATGCTCAACATCACTAGTCACTGGAGAGATGAAAATTAAAACTACAATGAGCTATGACTTCACACCTATTAGAAAGGCTATTATCAAAAAGAAAAGATAACAAGTGTTGGCTAAGATATGGGAAAAACCTTGTACACTGTTGGTGGGAAATATAAATTAGATAGCCATTATGAAACACTGTATGAAGATTCCTCAAAAAACTAAAAATACAGTTACCATATGATCCCAGTTACCATATGACTCAGCACTCTCGCTTCTGGTTATTTGTCCCAAAGATTTGAAGTCAAATATGAATATGTCAAAAGAGATGTTCTTTGCAGCACTATTCAGAATAGCCAGGATGTGGAATCAACCCAAGTGTCCAACAATAGATGAATGAATAAAGAAAATGTGTTACATATACATAATGGAATAATATTTAGCCATGAAAAAGAATGAAATGCTGTCATTTATGGCAACATGGATGGAACTGGAATTTAGTGAAGTAAGCCAAGAACAGAAAGTTAAACGCTGAATGTTCTCACTCATATGTGGAAGCTAAAAAATAGTTGATCTTGGCTGGGCATGGTGGCTCATGCCTGTAATCCCAGCACTTTGGGAGGCTGAGGCAGGCAGATCACGAGGTCAGGAGATTGAGACCATCCTGGCTAACACAGTGAAACCCTGTCTCTACTAAAAATACAAAAAATGAGCCGGGCGTGGTGGTGGGCGCCTGTAGTCCCAGCTACTCGGGAGGCTGAGGCAGGAAAATGGCATGAACCCAGGAGGTAGAGCTTGCAGTGAGCCAAGATTGCACCACTGCACTCCAGCCTGGACAACAGAGCGAGACTCTGTCTCAAAAAAAAAAAAAAAGTTGATCTCATAGAAATAAAAAGTAAAGGTATTGTGGGTAGCATTGGAGAACATTATATAAGTGAATTACACCAAACACAAACAAATGCCAGATCTTCTCATATGTGGAATCTAAAACTCATATAAGCAAAGAGTAGAATGATAGTTCCCAGAGGGTGGGGGATGGGAAGAATGGAGAGATGATAGTTGAAGTGTACAAAGCCTCAGATAGGAAAAATAAGTTTGATTTTGTGTGTGTGTGTGTGTGTGACAGTCTTGCTCTGTCACTCAGGTTGGAGTGTGGTGGCACGATCTCAGCTCACTGCAACCTCCGCCTCCTGGATTCAAGCGATTTTCCTGCCTCAGCTTCTTGAGTAGCTGGGACTACAGGTGCGTGCCGCAATGCCCAGCTAATTTTTTGTATTTTTAGTAGAGATAGAGTTTCACCATGTTGTCTAGGCTGGTCTTGAACTCCTGACCTCAGGTGATCCGCCTGCCTTGGCCTCCCAAAGTGCCGAGTTTACAGGTGTGAGCCACCACGCCCAGCCAAGTTTGATATCTTTTTGAGATCTGTTGCACAGTGTGGTGAATATAATGAGCACTTTACGTGTCAATGTCTCTAAAAGAATAAGTTTCAAATATTCTTATCACAAAAAGTTAAATATTTAAGGTGATGGACATTTTAATTCACTTGATTTAATCATTCCACATTGTATTCAAAAATCACAATATCACTTTATACCCCGTAAATATATACAACTATAATTTGTCAATATATAATTTTTAAAAACAATTTTTAAGGGTCTGACTGTAGTACTGACTGCTACCCATGACAGTAAATTATAAATTCAATTCCTCCAGTAAAAAGGTCTATGAAGTTAAATCTGCTCACCTGAACATACCAAAATTAACTTATTTTTCTTTAACAAGGAATTCTACTTTTTTTCTTTTTGAGACGGAGTCTCGCTTTGTCACCAGGCTGCAATGTGGTAGTGTGATCTCAGCTCACTGCAACCTCCACCTCCGGGTTCAAGTGATTCTCCTGCCTCAGCCTCCCGAGTAGCTGGGACTACAGGCATGTGCCACCACACCCAGCTAATATTTGTATTTTTAGTAGAGACGGGGTTTCACCATGTTGGCCAGGACGGTCTCAATCTTTTGACCTCATGATCCACCCACCTCGGCCTCCCAAAGTGCTGGGATTACAGGCGTGTGCCACTGCCCCCAGCCAGCATTCTATATTTTTAAAAAATATATTAGTATAACAGTATTATAGTAATTTATTACATATTAGAAACAAATTACTTCAAGGGTGCAGCAGATATAGATTCAGGCAGGTCAGGCAGTGTTGGGGAAAGCCTGTTGTTTTAAATATTGGTTAATGATGATTGGTATTGCGGGATCTGGCCAGCAGTCTGCAATGCAAAGGGGCTCTTTGTTCCCAGGCGGATTGGCAGGTCGAGAAATAATAGACACACACAAGATAGTGAAAGCTGGGTCCAGAGGGGTCACTGCCTTCTGGTCCCGCGATGCCGCCAATGCAGTGGATAAGCCAGCATTTATTATTAAGTTTAGTGAGGGCGGGGGTAGGTTAGTGAGGGATTTAGGGTCATTGGATTATGAGGTGAGATGGTCACATGGGGATGAAGTAATTCTTTAACATAACATCTGTATGCAGAAGTACAGTATACAGAGATAAGAATTTACAATATAGTGTGTGCATCGGTAATTTCTAACACAGCCTTAAAACAGAAACACAGTCTTTGCATAACCTATGATTAGCAAGATATTAATCAGCAGTAACAGTTGCACCAAAAGCTGGTTACAAACAATCCATAGAAACAGGATGTGAAGCTAGACAACTGGTTAGAACAGAAATTCTCAGAAGGGAGTGTGCCTTGACCCTAAAGACACTCAGAAGAGCCATGGCAAGATGAGGGCGTTTATAACCCTATCTTATCCATATGAACAGGTGCCCCTCATGAATCTGTTTATAGGCTCCCCACAAGGGTCGCATTCCATTCCCAGAGGTGTGAACATCTGCTTTTCTGGAATAGGAATCTTGGTGATGTGAAACCTCTCTGACTGCACATTCGTTCGTAGGCTCTCTGCAGGGGGAAGCACGTCACGCACTGTTGGCTTATTCTGGCAGTCCAACCTGGCATTGTCTTTACACAATCCTACATGCAACTTTGTATTCACAATAATCAGGAGCATTTCATCTTTTATTCCATAGCAATAGTTTCATGGGGTCTCCCTACAGATTGGCCCCCCATAGAATGATTTTTTGAGGAAATGAAAGGCAGAAATGGAGAAAGATTAGAGAAGAGGTTCCAAAAAATTGTGATCATCAGCAGGTATGCTTGTTTTCATAGAAAAAGATAACATTAGCAACAAAATTTGTCCAGTATCAGCTTGAGTGAATATTTTCTCCTTAACTTTTCAGGGCTCAACACATTCCTATTTTGTATTTGTAGTAGGGCAAAATGAAAGTTTAAATGTTCACAAACATCTTCCCACATAAACTTTCCCTCATTTCCCAAGGGAGAGATGTGGCAGGCAGAAAACAAATAGTCTAAGAGACTTCCTTCTTAGCTTTTGTATTTCAGAAATCTAGACTTCACTCTATTTTACCTCAATTAGTCGGACAGGGCAGGGAGAGAAGAAAGTACGCAGATAAATGAAGAAAGTTTTTAGTTGAGAACAGCCATACCTTAACTAAAAGTCAGTTCTCTGACAGGGAGATGAGTCCTCTTAAACAGCAGCTACAGCTCAAGAATGAAGTGAAGTAGTGGGAGACTTACCTCACAGTGCACAGTTATTCCAAGGGCATGGAAATAGCTGGACAAGGGAATGATATCTTGGGAGGCCCCACTAAAGTCCCAGGTATGTCATCAATGAGAAAACTCAGGGAGCATTTTTCTGGCCTCCTAGGTAAATAGTCAGACCCATCTCTGTGATGTTCACACATATACCCCTCTGGAAAAGTCTAGGGTTGGGGGAGGGGAGAGGGGTAAAATGTACCATTATGAATTGTCGTGCACAGTCGGGCACTTAGAAAATATTTATTATTGCCACTATTCATTACAGACGAAAAAAGTTTTGTACACAAAGTCACGGAACAGCAGCAGGGCTGGGTCAGCAGTACCCCAGCAGCCATAATGAATCTGGGTCCCCTTCCCAGCCCCTGTGCAGCAGGTTCTAGCCCTCAGGACCATTTAGACACCTTCACTGCCATCAGAGATGAGTATAGGAAATAAGTGGGGGTGGGAGAAAGGCAGGAGTGAATTCAATAAGGGCTTAACAAGCAATCTAATGAAAGCACCAAACCTAAACAATGATTTTTTTCTCTGAGGTAAAAATATGCAGTTTCACAATCACCCCCAAACATGTAAAAGATAAAAACTTTCCCCAGGAAACACAGATCCAAACTTTGAGTTTTACACAAGCAACCGGGAGCCTGGCAGGAACTTGTTCAGGGGCCACAGGTTGCTCTCGCCCACATTGGAGGTGCGCCTCTGGCACTGCTTGCAGCGCCGATACTTCTCACACTGGTCTAGGAGAAACAGCTTGTCTGAAGCCCTGAGGAGAGGAGAGCAAATGCAGATTAGCAGGCTTCTGGAGCCTCTAGAGGCCCAACTTGGAAACTGGTATGGCAGGAGGTACACAAAAGAAAAGTAACACCTTGTGTTCCCTGCTTGCCATGTGGCAGTTCACCCCCTCCTGACATCCCCTGCTTCCAAACCTCTGCTGGCTTGTCATTCTTCACTTAATAAAAAGCCCCAACTTGTGCCTTCACAGCAGTCTGACTCTACCCCTCCCAGCCTCAGCCACCCAAGCCCACAGAGAACTTGCTGAAGGTCACACAGCCAGCCGACAGTGGCTCCAAAGCCTCTGTATTGACTGTTTTGCCATGTGGATTATACCTCTACCTGCTGAGCTCCCAGGAGACAGTGTTTGAGAGGAAGATCAACCATTAAGTTGCTGGTTATCAGCTAACAACAGCAGAGAGTTAAGTAGACTTACAGTGAAATATCCCAGGAGGCCAGAAGCCTCTGGAGAATTAAGGGCAGGAGAGGGAGTGGAGACAAAGAGGAAGACGAAAGCAACTAAAAGCAGAGATAAACAGGCAGTAGTAACTGATTTTCCCCTTTGATAGTTTTTCTTCATTATGAAAGACAGTCCCTCATGTGCTCTTCCACCCCATCAAAATTTCTCCATAGGTGGATTTTTCTTTTCTTTTCTTTCTTTCTTTTTTTTTTTTTTTTTTGATACTGGGTCTCCCTCTGTCACCAGGCTGGAATGCAGTGGGTCGATCACAGCTCACTGCAGCCTCGACTTCCTGGGCTCCAGCGATCCACCCACCTCAGCCTCCTGAGTAGCTGGAATGCCAGGTGTGTACTACCACACCAAGCTAATTTTTGTATTTTTGGTAGAGACGGGGTTTCACCATATTTGCTCAGGCTAGTCTCAAACTTCTGAACTCTAGCAGTCCATCCGCCTCAGCCTTCCAAAGTGCTGGGATTACAGGCATGAGTCATGGCATCCAGCCAGAATTCTGTTTAAGAAGGATTGTCAAGGACAGTCTTAAAAGAAAAAAGAATAAACTACCTTGGAAGTGAGCAGGGGAAGACCTACCTGGCTGGAACAGAGTATCATGTGCTAACTGCATGCATATGGACTTTGGTTTTACTTTTGCTTTATTTTCTTTTTATACCAACCAATTCCTTCTTCCTACTGCTGCCTGCTCAAGTATCTGTCCACAGTTGGCCTAGGTCCTCAGACAAGTCTGCTTCACGATATACCTGGAGTAGATTTGTTAGCCTGCCACTCAACATTATTTTCTGGGTCTCCTCAATCCTTTATCACCATGTGGTCAAGCACTCTTCCCAAACACAACTGAAATCTTCCTAGCATTAATCTCACTGACTTTTACCTGCCTTCCCAGATCATTGAGAAAATAGCTTGAAATCCCCAGCTGCCCTTTCCTCTCCTTTTTTCTAAGTCAAATGACTCCACTTCTCCTTTGGATCCTATTTTCCACATCATCACTCATACTTTCATTGTCACAAAATATGGGTTCTACTCATTAGAAAGATAGGTGAGAAATGCTTTACAAGAAAACCTAAAAGGAAAAGGAGAGTTACAGATCAAGATCCATTCTACAGATTTTATCCATGATTAAAAATTAATTGATAATTGGCAATTTAAACTATTATTTTGGTATATTTGGGTTTTAATAATTTGGTTGTATAGACTTGATCTGTTTCATCACATTTTTAACGTGCTATAAAATCATACCTTACATTTGTATTTTAATTTTGTTTTCAAGGTGTAATACAACAGCAGTGATGTGAATAGTTAAGCTGAGGAGAGGTCAGGCATATAATAATTTCAGAAAGATGCTCTTGGTTGGCTCCATAATAGGCATCTTATTTTTCCAATTGCCAATCTTACGACCCCTGGCCCTGCTCTTAAATAACCATTCCCTAAGCCTTGAAAATGTTCAGATTGGAAACTCACTCCCCCTACTTCCAAATAGTTATTTCCAAAGAGAATCTTCACTCTCCACAAAAAGCAAATAAAGCCACCCTAAGCAGAGGGCAAATATTAGAGCAGGGTTAGTAAATACCTAGCATACAACGCAGCATTCTTCAATCCCATGTCTATAACAGACATTTCTAATCAATCATGGCAGTATTTCCCATGGAATACAGACTTGCTTTCTTCACAGAGTTCTCTAGGCAGCCACTACTAATCAAGTGGAGTTCCACTTGAAACCCATTACCGTCCCACAAGAAGCAGGAGAATTTTGGGGTTCCAATCAGGCATTACCGTTCAAAAGCCTTCTCCTCCAGGTCTCGCTGCTTCTTCATCGCAGCACTCCTTTCCCAGTCCTCCTGTAAGCATTGGTTGATTCTATTTACTCGCTCCAGCTCAGCGGTTCTGTCTGCCACATGCCTGGAGAGAAAAGAACAGCCTGACTCCATAATACTTGGTAAGAGCATGCACCAACTTTGGGAGCCCCATTCCTTTTATGTTAAACAGAAAAAACTTCTGGTTTTGTTCACTACTCTGAAATATACTAAAAAGTGTGAACACTGTAAAAGCATACTGAAATTTCTAGCTCTCAAATAATTTATGGGTCAGAGGTCTTTCATCTTCAATCCTGGTTTGATTTAATAGGATTGAAACCTTTTTTCAATTAACAACTTCAGCCTGTAAAACTATTAATTTCCTTTGAGGCTAATGTAACTTATCTGAAGAATCATCCCAAATGGATTTCCTATACTCTGTTTCTTTCCTTTTAGTCCAGCCTCTAAGCTGCCAGTACTCAGCCTACCAGTCACTGCAGACATTTTACAAGGGAGAATAGATAGATATACAAATGAAAGTCTACAAAAAGAGAAAATAAACACAAGTGACTAAGCAACGGAAAAGCAAATAGAGAAAACATTAACATTGTGAAGAAGGCAAGAAAAAAAAAAAAACAGGAATGTTTGGTGAAGGCCATGTCATCGAAGAAGTGACTGCAGTATAATCTCTCTCTTCATAGGGAGATATTCCCAGTGTTGTGTTTCTATCACTGGTCTCCAAACACTCCATCACTACTGTTGTGAATCACCTTAAGCCTGGTTCAGATTATGTGTCTATTTCTTGCCAAACTGAAACGTTTACTGTCAGTTCTCATTGAAATCTAGAAGGAGCTTCACAAAATGTAACTGTTGATGTAGCCTGCTCTGAAGGGCTTTGTGTTACAGGTAGCAGTAGCCACTGGGTGTCAGGATCCTCCAATAAAAATCAGTTAATGTCCTCTCTACTGTCTCACTTTTTCCTGAAACGGCACACCTTTTCATCTAACCAGCATTGATTGAGCAGCTATTGTGTGGTTATTATAAAGACCAAATGATACACAGGAAGTGCCAGTGCCTATCACATAGTTGGAGCTCAATGACTGAAGAGTACCTATTACTTTTTTCATAAGTTATTTTTCTTTTTGTAGATTTTTTTATTGTGGTTTTTAAAAAATGCATAACAAAATTTACTATCTTAACCATTTTCAAGTGTACAGTTACTTAGTGTTAAGTGCATTCATGTTATGCAACCAATCTCCAGAACGCTTCCATATTACAAAACCGAAACTATACCATTAAACAGCTCCCCATTTCTGCCTCCTCTAGCGTTTGGCAACCACCATTCTGCTTTCTGTTTCTGTGATTTTTACTTCTCTGGATAACTCATATAAGTGGAGTCATACAGTATTTTGTCTTTTTGTGACTGGTTTATTTCACTTAACGTAATGACCTTGAGGTTCATCCACAGTGTAGCATGTGTTAGAACTTTCTTCCTTTTTAAGAGTGAATAACAATTCCATTGTACAGTGTGTATATATACACACACTACATTTTGTTTATCCGTTCATCTGTCAATGGACACTTGGAATGCTTCTACTTCTTGGCTGTTATAAAAAGTACTGCTATGAACATGGCTGTACAGATAACTTTTGAGATCAGCTTTCAATTTTTTTGAATACATAGCCAGAGGGGAATTACTGGATGATGTAGTAGTTCTATTTTTAATTTTTTGAGGAACCACCATACTGTTTTCCATAGCAACTGTACCATTTTATGTTCACACCAACAGTACACAAAGGTTTCTACTTCTCACCAACGCTTGTTATTTTTTTTTCATAGTAGCTATCCTGATGGATGTGACATGGTATCTCACTGTGATTTTGGTTTGCACTTTCATAATAATTCATGTTGTTAATCATTTTTCATTTGCTTGTTGGCCATTATTATGTTGTTTTTTAAACGATAGGTTAAAAGCATTTTAAATGCCTAGAAAGTAAGAAAATGAGGCAGAGATTATGTGGGGGACAACTGGCATTCTCACAACACTGCTGAGAAACAAGTTGCTATGCCTTCTTAGCAATTTAACTGTCAGTTTCTGGTAATATTTCAAATGTATCATATATTAGCCAGGAGTGGTGGCGTGTGCCTCTAGTCCCAGCTACTGTGAGACTGGGGCATGAGAATTACCCGAACCTAGGAGGCAGAGGTTTCAGTGAGCCAAGATTGCACCACTGTACTCCAGCCTGGGCGACAGATTGAGCCTCTGTCTCAAAAAAAAAAAAAAAAAAGGAAAATTAAATGTACCATACACTTGACCCAGCAGCCCCACTTTTGGGAATTTATCTGATAGAAACAAGAACCACTATATTAAAAATGTTTAATTCAGAATTGTTGTAATAGCAAAATATCTGGAAACAAAGTGAATGTTCATCAATAATGCAAAAGTTAAATTGTTATACATCTATATTATAGATTATATGCTGCTATTAAAGAAGATGATTCTTATATATATGTACTGATTTGTATATGACATTGTTAGATTAAAGAAAGATTAGTTTGCAGAGTAATAGATAAGATCTCATAGACTATTTCATTTACAAAAGTGGAAGGAAAAATATGTGTGCATATTGCTTAAATAGGAAAAATTGTTTAAATTTTTTTGTAAAAAATAATGAAGGTTAATATGTATCCTATTTTTTAATTATTTTTTTACAAAAAAATTTTTAAACATTTCCTATTTAAGCAATATGCACATATATATTGGCTACTTAGTAGGGGAGATTATTAGCCTTTTTTTTTTTTTTTGAGGCAATCTCTCTCGCCCAGGCTGAAGTGCCGTGGCGCAATCTCAGCTCACTGCAACCTCTGCCTCCCAGGTTCAAGCATTCTTGTGCCTCAGCCACCCGAATAGCTGGGATTACAGGCACGCACCACCACGCCCAGCTAATTTTTGTATTTTTAGTAATGACGGAGTTTCACCATGTTGCCTAGGCTGTTCTCAAACTCCTGGGCTCAAGTGATCTGCCTGCCTTGGTCTCCCAAAGTGGTAGGATTACAGGCGTGAGCCATCGTGCCCAGCTAGCCTTCAGTTGATTTCTTTTAATGAGAATGAATTGTTATTTTTGAAAATAAGAGCAAAAAGAAAAAAAACAAGTATAAATAGCTTAGAGTCCTGTCTGGATCACTCTGACTAAATTATCCCCTTTGAAAGAAAGTGGCCGCCTATTTGTCACAAGAGAATCTAAGATCACATGTTGAGATGAACCAGAGAGGGACCAGGGAAGGGAGTTGGAAAAGATAAGGGAAGTGAGAGAATCTGCAATAACCAGTAAAGAATATGTAAACAGAAAACAAGATCTGACCAATACAGAAATAGGGATTTGTACAGTTTCCGCAAATGCTCTCACATACATAATCTCATCTAATTCTCCCAGTAAGGATAGGAGGGGCAGATGTGATTATTCTTCTTTCTCATATGAGGACAATAAGGCTCAGAGACCTTACATGTGATATGGCCCAAGTCATACAACTTAAAAGTGACAGAGTTTAACCCTCCTGATTCCAAGCTTAGGAAATAACTAGAGAAGCTAACAGAAGCAGAAGAGGCAGTAGCAATAGTCTTAGCAACAAATACAGAGGGTCCCATATCTGGCTATGGAAAGCACACTTTGCTTCCCACTATGGGACAAGTGATGGTGGTTCTGCTGTTATAAAACAGAAGCTAAAGAGGAGCTGAATGCTTACCTAAGGGATTACATTTTTTAAAAAAATTCAGTGGGAAAGACATCTTCCTTTCAGGCATGTTTAGGCTTTACAAATATATCAGATAAAGGACTTGTACACAGAATATATAAAGAACTTTCAAAACTCAACAATGAGAAAAGAGTTTATAAAATAAGCAAAAGATTTGGATTGATGCTTTATACCCTTAACCAAAGAAGATACACGGATGGCAAATAGGCATATGAAATGATGTTCAACATCACTAGTCATTAGAGAAATGCAAATTAAAGCATGAGACACCACTATACACCTATTAGAACAGCTAAAATTAAAAAGACTGATCGGGCTGGGTGCTGTGGCTCACACCTATAATCCCAACACTTTGGGAAGCTGAGGCAGGAGGATTGCTTGAACCCAGAAGTTCAAGACCAGCCTGGGCAACATAGTGAGACCCTGTCTCCCCAAAAAGGTTAAAAATTAGCTGGGCATGGTGGCACTCGCCTGTAGTCCCAGATACTCCAGAGGCTGAGGTGGGAGAACTGCTTGAGTCCAGGATGTTGAGGCTGCAGTGAGCCATGATCATGCCACTGCACTCCAGTCTGGGTGACAGAGCAAAACCCTGTGTCAATCAATAAAATAAAATAAAATAAAGACTGATTACCCCAAGTGCTGGGAATGATGGGGAGGACTGGAATTCTCATACACTATTGGTTGGGAATGTAAAGTAGTACAACCACTTTGGAAAACACTAAAGTGTCAGGAGAGGTTTTTAAAATTTTACTTAGTAACTTTTTCTTCAGATAAGGAATTAGGATAAAACAAGATGAAGCGTGTAATAAGTTTAAAACAATGTCTCACACAAATAACTCCTCAATGTGTTAGCTATTATTCTTACTATTCTTACTTCTCTACTATTGTATGAGAAAGATGAGGGGCAGGGACGGGGTGGAGAAAGAGAGAGAAAGGAGGCGGAATAAGTGAGGAAAGGTGGAGGGAGAAAGATCAGGGGTCTCCTTACTCTCTTTGTGTCCTCTGAAGCATTTGCAAATCCCGCCTCTGGTCCACTAGTTGATGCAGGATGGCTTTCCTCTTGTGGTTAGCAGCTGCCTCCAGCTGGTGTTTCATGTAATTTTGTTCTCGCTTTTGCTTTTCCACCATCAGTTCACCTTCATTCTTACCAAAGATGGGCTCAGAGGAGTCTGGCTCAAAGGGCGGCAGCCGGGAGGGTTTGTTCTTTATCTTAAACAAAGATACACATAATGCAGAGATACACATAATGCACATAAGCATTCTATCAGGGAATAAACTTTATGCACAACCCTGTAATGTGGTAAAATACCAGTGTCTTACGGGAAGGAATGTGGGGCACAAAAACTACCAAATGCACAACACATAAAAATGTAACAACTTATACATATTTTAGGATGTTATTGAAGCATTGCATAATTTTAAAAACAGTAATATTTGTCCCCTTACCTGTGCATCCAAAGCTCTCTTGTAACACTGTGTTTCTTCCATCTTATCTTTTAAAAATTTCGCTCTTTGCACAGCAAGTCTGGCAGTTAAGAACAGGAGAAGATAGACCACAGTTTTGCAGTCTTTAGTAATACGGATTAACATCATCAAAACAGGTTTAATAAATATTAAATAGGAATAAGAGTCTGGTAAATAAAAATGGATGTTTTATTCTGGTAGCTTTCATTTTAAGAAAGAAAAGAGTAACTCAAATCCATAGGCGACCGGGCACAGTGGCTCATGTGTGTAATCCCAGCACTTTGGGAGGCTGCAGTGGGCAGATCACTTGAGGTCAGGAGTCCGAGACCAACCTGGCCAACATGGTGCAACCCTGTCTCTACTAAAAATACAAAAATTAGCCAGGGGTGGTGGTGGGTGCCTGTAATCCCAGCTACTCAGGAGGCTAAGGCAGGAGAATTGCATGAACCTGGGAGGTGGAGGTTGCAGTAAGCCAAAATCACACCACTGCACTCCAGCCTGGGCAACAGAGCGAGACTCCAGCAAAAAAAAAAACCCAAAAAAACAAAACAAAACAAAACAAAAACTCCATAGGCTAGTGAACAGCGTGTTGAACACAGGACAGGACAGGTATAGACAGGTGACTGACCATATTGTCCAAATGGCTTACTACTAAAACAGCAGACACATCACCACCACTCCACCTCTTCCTACACCCACCAGTTATTTTAAAAATCTAGATAAGAAAGCAGGAAGTGACTATTCATTCTATAAACTGATCTATTTTGAAATCTCTTAAGTTACCTATCCTATTAAAAATTATGGTTCTATTATATGTAACTTCTAAAGAACCCATATACGATCTTTCAAGTGAGTATAATGGAACATATACATTTTATAGAAATACATTTTTTCATCACGGAAGCTTGCTTCTTATTTGTTTTAGGAGTTTCTGTTCACACTATAACAGCCTCCATAGTTGTTCTCCCAATCTCAGCAGCAAAAATGTGGGCCCCCTTAGGCATATATAAACTCCATGTCCCTGACCCTATCCCAGGCCTCAGATAGCCCAATCTGGACCAATCAGATGCTCTTTCCTGAAAATGTGGAATTGAGAGTACCACTCTCCAAGTTTGAGCTGGAACACAGACAGTGTTAACTAAGGGACTGTGTATGTAAGCAGAGGGAAAGCCGCTTTACGAGGCTTTTTAGTCACTGGTTCCAGTCCTTCCTATGTTCCCTGTACATTCCTGCCCTCAGGTTCCATGGGACACCCCTACATAATTATAATAAAACCTCAGCTTTGCCATGAGGTCATTTGAACATCTAATAGCTAGGAACAGCTGCTCAAGACGAGTCCCTTTCTTCATCTACTGGTATTGGCGATTGCAAAAACAATACAAGATTATGCTCTGTATTATAGTAATTACAGATTGACTATCACTACTATAATTATAACTATGACAGCTTTTTCATTTTTGTAATAAAAAATTATGGTACTGATACAGAAGGGAAGTGCTGGGAAGGGAAGAGCGTGCTCCCTTTAAATGATATGGAAGTGGGGGAAGGGCATGGTCCCTGGCTAGGACTCCACCCTAGGACATGGTCCCTGGCTAGGGTTCCACCTGTGCCCATGGACCTAGATGAGGACAGGCATTTTTGTTTTCCTGCCTAAATGTTGCATTTCTCAAGACCACCCTGGTCTGCCACACCCCCATCCTGTGCCTCTAAAAACCCCTGAAACCCTAGCAGGCAGGCATACAAGTGGCTAGACGTCAAGAGAAACACATCAGCAGAGGAACACACAAGGGGCTGGACGTTGAGAGGATGTCCAGAGCACACCAACAGGCACTGGCACGCCAGCAGGCCGTCAACCTGCAGAATAACGTGGAGTTTGGCTGAGGTGGTTGGAGGGGAACCCGGGCCGCACAGCAGCCCGACCCCAGGGGAAAACCATCTCCTTTCTGGCTCATCCATCTGTTGAAAGCTACTTCCACTCAGTAAAACCTTGCACTCATTCAAGCCTACGTGTGATCCGATTCTTCTGGTATACCAAGGCAAGAACCCTCGGATACAGAAAGCCCTCTCCTTGCGATAAGGCAGGGGTCTAATTGCCCTAACACAAGCCCCCTACAGACGGCTAAACTAAAAGAGCTCTCTGTAACACATGCCCGCTGGGGCTTCAGGAGCTGTAAACATTCACCTCTAGATGCCGCTGTGTGGCCAGAGCCCCACAGCCTGCCCGTCTGTATGCTCTCCTAGAGGTTTGAGCAGCAGGGCACTGAAGAAGCAAGCCACACCCCCATTGCGTGCCCTGCGAGGGGGACAAGAGAACTTTTCCCATTTCAGTACTGGCTGCTAACTGGGTTAGTCTGCTCAGTTGGTTACAGCGTGCTAGTGAAACTACCAATGCTGATTCAATCCTACATGGAAAGTAACCACATGAAAATTCCAAATCCATCTTTCAGAGCATGTGTAGCTGGACTTACTCCTCTGTGAGTTGCACTTGTTCCAGGCGATCCATCAACTCTCTGTATTGTCTTTGCTTTATTTCGTTTTCCTGTCTGTTATCCATTTGTTTCAGGAGACTCCGGGAATATTCCTCTTGCTTAAGAGCATTAAACGCAGGACTGAGTGGCCGTTTGTCAAATAGGAAGGATTTCTAGAATGAAAGAGAAGCAATTCATTTATGCTAGAATACCAAAAAACAAAGTTAATAATTCAGAAGACTAAAGTCAAACAGAAAATATTTCTTAATTTATAATATTTTCCCAGCCCTCAACACACTGACCAGCTAGTGTTGAGGTAACCCACAGAATCATATGAGTGTGTTCAAGGATAAAGCTGAGCTGAGCTGACTATGTTACCAAAACACCAGGGGTTTGGTCTAGGTCCTCACCGCACAGGAAGCCAATCACTGAGACAATGATTATTGCCCAGGAAGAAGGCTTTAATTGGGTGCTGTAGCCAAGGAGATGAGAGATCAGTCTCAAATCCATCTCCTTGACCAACTAAAAGTAGGGGTTTATATAGCAGGGAAGAATTGAAACTATGTATGGGAAAACCAGAATTCGGGAGGGATAAGGAAGCAATCATGGTCAGTGGAGGGGCCTGGCTCATTGTCTGAATGCAATAATCTGATGAGTTTCAATTCTTTGATACTTTTTGGAAGACCTAGTGGTTTTTTCCTGAGGAAGAAACTCAGATAAAACAAATGTTAAGTTTCAAGCTTTAAGACCAAAAGGGTCAATTTCTATGTTTATTTAAAATAGAAACAAAAATAAACAAACAAAAAAACCTGTCTGTGGGACAATTGGGTCAATTTCAACTGGAATCCCATTGCTGAGACAGGGGAAAAAGGACTCCATGGAGTAGGTTGTGAGTTAGCATTTACAACATCCAGATGGAAGGAAGAAGGAATTCTGAGTGCGTGCAAAATCATGCAAGGACAGAGAGGAGCTGGAAAGAGGGCAAACTGAATACCTACTGTGGGCCTGGCCATTCCAGACCCTGGTGATCCAACAGTGAGCAACAACAGAGATCCTCACACTCATCAAGCCTGCATGCTGGTGCAGGAGATAGACAAGGAACAAGAAACGGTACATCGGGTCATTTAAGATAGTGCTAAGTGCTAGGAAGCCCTTATGATAGCAAGTGGCTGGGTGGGAAAAGAGCTAAACTGGTTGGTTATTAAGGGAAGGCTTTTCCATGGAGAAGATGAATCACCCTCACTGTAAATATCAGGGAGACCTGTGTTCCATACAGAAGGAACATTAAGTGCAAAGACACTAGATGGAAACAAGCTACGCATGTTCAGTGAGCAGGAAAAAAGTCTCTGTGGCTGAGGCATAGTGACCAAGGGAAAGGAGAAGGCATAGTGACGAAGAGGAAGGCAGGAGTCAAAGTGTGTAGAATTTGACAGTTGAAGGTGAGGAGTCTAAATTTCATTTTAACTCAGTGGGAGGCCAGTGGAGGTTTTCAATGGGAGAATAGTATGTTTTGGTTAACAATATTATAGTATCACTTTGGGTGCTGTGTGGACAATAAATTATAGGAGAGCAAGAATGCAAGCAGTGAATCTAAGGGAAGTATTGCAGAAGTTGAGCATAACAGTGTGGCTTAGCAGCACTTTCCGTGTGGCAACATTAAAGACAAAGGCATTTGGACAGATATTGGATACATTTTGGAGGTAAAGGCAACTGGACTTGCAAATGATCGGATGTCAGGAACAGAGAAAGGAATACTGAGATCGTGACTAGATAACACGTTTGTGCAAAATGGCTGGTGTGTGATACCACTTACATGAGAAGACAGGAACAAGTTAAGGAGGGAATCAAAAGTTCTGTTTGGGTCTTTTTAAATTTAAGATGTGTATAGATATATCAAAGAAGAGATACACAGCAGTGATAAATATAATCTGGAGCTTATATGTAAGAAGAGAGAACGATCATGCCTAAATTTCAGAAGCCCCATGCTCTCTCTCTCCTTCCTTCCCTGCTTCCCTGCCTGGAATGCTCTTCCTCCCTTGGTTTCTCTACCTAACTCTTGTATACCAGAAAGTCTTCCCAAATCTCTGGTCTAAGTTAATGAATCTCTTCTTTTGCTCATATAGTGCCCTTTTTCAGAGATTTATCATCGCATTGGTTATACCACACAGTTGTCTCTTTAAGTGTCTGTCTCTCCCACTAGAGACCTCTTCAGAAGAGGGAACCTTGAATTCCTAGACACCAGCACAGTGGCCGGCATGGAGGAATTCAATAAATGTTTGATGATGAATAAATGAATTATATTTTATTAGATTTACGTCCAGAGTGTCGACTGCCTAGATGGTGGTATATAAAGAGAAAGATTCAGGCAGAAATAAAGATAGGCACGTGATGATTGAAAACATTAAATCAAGCAGTGAAGCAGTTGGCTCACCACCATCTGAATCTGGGTTTCCCAAACATTAATGCAAATACAAATCACCTGGGGATCTTATTCCACCATAGATGCCCATTCAGGGAGTCTGGGGTGGGGCCCTAGATTCAGCATTTCCAGCAAGCTGCCAGGCGATGCTGATAGTGCTGGTTCTCTTGGGTCCTTGGGCTGGACTTTAGTAGTATATTGCTCCCTCCTCTCCACCCATCCCACATCCTGGTTGAGAATTACCATAATTAACAAGAACTGCAGTGACTAGTGGGAACAGTACAGTGAATGTGAGTGGTGTGGCTATAGACACCGGACAAGGCCTGCCCTAGAAGAAAGCTTCAAACTGCACCACCCACTTTTCAACTCCGCTGCTTAAAAAAAATGGCACAACTGGCCGGGCGTAGTGGTTCACACTTGCAATCCCAGCACTTTGGGAAGCCAAGACAGGCAAATCATGAGACCAGGAGTTCAAGACCAGCCTGGCCAACATGGTGAAACCCTGTCTCTACTAAAAATACAAAAGTTAGCAGGGCATGGTGGCAGGCACCTATAATCCCAGCTACTCGGGAGGCTGAGGCAGGAGAATGGCTTGAACCTGGGAGGCAGAGGTTGCAGTGAGCCGTGACCGCACCATTGCACTCCAGCCTGGGTGATGGAGCAAGACTCCGTCTCAAAAAAAAAAAAAAAGGCACAACCTGTAACACAGGGAGTGGATCCAAAGACTCACAATGGGCCAGGTGTTAGCAATAGAAATTTTAAAAAGACTTACATAAAATTCTGGTTTCTCATTCTTGTGGCTTCTTATAGCTTCAGCAACTCCAAGATTATAGGCAGCATTTTTCTGATTCTGTTCTCTAGTAGCCAGACTTTTCAGCTATTGTATATAAAAAAGTTTTAAATTAAATTTTTAATTACATATTGAAGTGGAGCCTTGAAAAATTTTAATTCTATTACATTAAAATAATCCAGCCATGGTAGAAACCTGCCTTTTGGAGGCAATGGTACTTTCTGATATCTCTATAGATTTATAAAAGTAGATTGGGAAAGGTATTTTATTTCCTATTCTTGGCCTTTAGGTACCACTAGAGGGATCTAAGGAATGGAAGAACTCATCACAAATGCAGGAAAGGGCAGTCAGTAGGGTCAATTATTAGACACCACATAAATCTGGATACAGCAAGTGTAAAAGTGCCTTTCTGTCTTAGCTTGAAATAAGACATGAATATGAAGGGTAAAAGCCTTCACCAGAGTTGTATTTTATCAGAAATAAAGAAACATAAATCCAATAATTTCACCTTTAAAATTCAGACCTTAGGTTAAAGAAAATCAGTGATATGTGCAAACATTCGACTACATGGATATTCATCTGATTGTTGTTTATTATTAGTGAAAACGTCAACACAAGTTTCAGTCTAACAGTAAATACATGATTAGATATGTCACAGTACAGACATATGATGGAACATTTTTAAATTACATTATAGGCTGGGCTCAGTGGGTCATGCCTGTAATCCCAGCACTTTGGGAGGCAGAGGCAGGAGGAATGCTTGAACCCAGGAGTTGGAGACCACCCTGGGCAACATGGTGAAACTCCATCTCTACAAAAAATACATAAATTAGCCAGGTGTAGTGACATGTGCCTGTAGTCCCAGCTAATCTGGAGGCTGAGGTAGAAGGATCACCTGAGCCCAAGTAGGTCGAGGCTGCAGTGAGCGGAGGTTGTGCCACTGCATTTCAACCTGGGTGACAGAGTGAGACCCTGTGCCAATAAAAAATAATAATAAATTACATTATATAATCATGTTCTACTGCCCCATATTAAAGACTGATCGAGGTGTCGGACTACCTGGTGTCTGAAGAGAGCCTCCTGATCTTTCAACATCTGATACTGCTGTATGAGTCTCTCATCTTCTATCTCTCTCCTCCTTTCCTCACTGTAGTACAACGGGGAATTTCGTTGTGCTCGTTGCAAACATACATAGCACATTTCCTACAATCCCAAATTTCAGGACAAATAAATTTTTACATTTTACCTTTTTGCTTTCACATTCCCTTCACAAGCTCTCCAAAGGCTAGGTATATCAAGAAACCTGTTATTAATGGATATATTAGTGACAGCAAAATGAGATTTGCAGAGTGGACCCCAGAAATACTCTAAAGGATCTTCTGAACTCGCACTTCATCAGAAGCAGCTGAAACTTAGAAAGGGATTTCTCAATTTTTTTTTTGTTTACCAGTGCATCTTGACTAGTAGATTTATCACAGTTCAGTTTCGAGCCTGAGTACTTAAGTACTTCAGCCATACTCATATAATTAAGCAAGAGATTCCCAGAACTCTCTTTGAGAAACAAAAATCAGTATAAGATTTTGATGGGGCTTATTTGTTTGGAAACACTGTACCTGTCCTGCCTTATCATGATCCTGACAAGCTGGAGATGTTTGGGGCTTCATGTCACTGTCATGTTTCAGACAACTTGGAGATGATAAGCTGTAAAAACAATGCAACATTAATTAATGTTTAATACAGTCTGACCTCAAGAGCAATAATAATTATAGAGGCCAAGTATAAGATGAAGAAAAATATCTCAGTGGTTTAGTTCAGAACAGCTGTATGTGTAGAGGTTAAGAATATGTACCACAGAATCTGAATTTGTGTCAGATAAAGGTGGGTTTGAATCCCAGCTTTCTTGCTTACAAGATGACTGACATCAGACCAGCTGTGTAATCTTACAAAATCTCAGTTACCAGTTGTGTGAAATGGTGATGAAATTTATTCATTCCACAGAAATGTATTGAGTGCTTACCGTGTACACTGTTCTAAGCACAGGAGAAGCAATGAAGAACAAAATACACACATAGAAAAGTCCCTGCCCTCATGGAATTAACATTCTGATGGAGATAGAGAGCCCAGTGACAAGATAAATAAGTGAACTCTATAGTATGTTCCATAATGATAAATGCCTTGCAATGCTGGAGGAATGGAGTGTTAAACTGTAAAGAGAATGGCCAGGGAAGTTCTTACCAAGGAAGTGACATATGAGTAAATACCTGAAGGAAGTAAGGGAACAACGGTGTAGATATCTGATGGAAAAGACATTCCAAGCAAACAAACCAGTGCAGTCCTTCAGTTGGAAGGTGCCTGTGGTCATTGTGGTGGAGGGACATGAATTAGGGGTGAGTATTAATATTAATACTAGTATTCATTAGAAAATAGGACTGATATTATCACCTAAAAAGCAGCTCGAAGAATGAAAATATTTATTTTTTAACTTTATTTATTTTATTTTAATTTTTGAGACAGAGTCTCGCTCTGTCACCCAGGCTGAAGTACAATGGCGCGATCTCAGCTCACTGCAAACTCTGCCTCCCAAGTTCAAGCAATTCTCCTGCCTCAGCCTCTGGAGTAGCTGGGATTACAGGTGCATACCACCACACTCAGCTAATTTTTGTATTTTTAGTAGACACGGGGCTTCACCATGTTGGTCAGACTGGTCTCGGACTCCTGACCTCATAGTCTGCCCACCTTGGCCTCCCAAAGTGCTGGTATTACAGGCATGAGCCACCTCGCCAGGCCAAGAATGAAACCATTTAAAACTAGAGAAATAGAGAATAGATTCAGACGCTCAAACATGCATTGAATAGGAGTGCTGAATTTTTAGGATAAAGGAAATGGCAAAGAACAATATTCTAGAAAATAACAGATAAGAATTTTCCAGAAAGTCATGACTCCTAAGAACAGTCATGCAGAACATCAAGAAATAAGAAAAATTCTTAAAAGCTACAAGAAAGAATGACAACCAGATTGACTCAGACGTTGCATCAGGACAACTGTCAGGAGGAAATGGAGCAATATCATTAAAATGCTAAAGGAAAATAACTATGAACCAAGAATCAGCATTCAAGAGCAATAACACAATAAGAATCATTTTAAGCAATACAAAGAACAAGTGTACTGAAAAGACAGGGAACCATTACAGGATATACTTTAGCAAGAAGAAAAACGAACCCAGGAGGAAGGACAGGGATATAAGAAACAGGCCAGGTGTGGTGGCCCACGCCTGTAATCCCAGCACTTTGGGAGGCCAAGGCAGGAGGATCACTTGAGGTCAGGAGCTCGAGACCAACCTGGCCAACATGGTGAAACCCTGTCTCTACTAAAAATACAAAAATAACGAGACATGGTGGTGTGCGCCTGTAATCCAACTACTCAGGAGGCTGAGGCAGGAGAATTGGTTGAGTGCGGGAGGCAGAGGTTGCAGTGAGCCAAGATCGCGCCACTGTGCTCCAGCCTGGGAAAAAAAATAAAAAGGAAGAAAAGAAAAGAAAAAGAAAAAAGAGGAAATGATGGTGACCAAAGAAATTGGTAAACATGTTGGCAAATCCAAATTAATCATTGACCATAAAATAATACAAATTTTTTAACACTTAAAACCAATTTGGAACAAAAGTTTTAGACAACAAAAATACAGGTTTGGAAGGGGATGCAGTTTGAAGGAAATTGAAAGCATACTGAAGAAATGTGGTCAAAGGAAATTCAAAGCATACTAAAGAAATGTGATCAGTCCAACAGAAAAAGGGTAATAATGAAGTTAAATGCACAGTAAATAGAAAATACAAAATAAGACAGTAAAGATAGGTTCAAATATACCAATAATTACAACTGAAATTAAAATCTAGATTGAGTTTTAAAACATCCACATATAAGCTATTTAGTAGAGACACACATGAAATAATAAAACACACACAAAAATTCTTAAAATGGCATTAAAAGGCTATTCCAGGTAAAATACTAATCAAATGTTGCATTGTTAATTATGTACTACAGAAATGAAGGCAAAAGATTTTAGTAGAGACAAAGGAAAATATTTCATAATGATAAAAGGAACTATCTACCAAAAAATCCCAGACGTGTAGAATTTAATATTGCTTAAGAAGCAAAAATTGACATAATTACTGAAAAATATACCATCATGGTTAAAGATTTTTAATATCTCTCTCAAAAAAAAAGTAAGGATTTTAAAGCTTTTAATAACTTATTTTAACAAGGTTTAGCTAATATCTAAATATCTAGAAATTTACGTCTAAGGACTAGCAGTATACAGTGTCTTCAAGTATACATAAAACAATTACCGTAAAAGTACTCAAGCTAGAAAAGAAGGTTCAGCAAATTACAGAGTACCAAATAACTGACACTAAATGAACCACAGCATAAAATGAGAAAGTGCCCCTACTAAAAACCTCTATTCATTTGGAAAAAGTAATAAAACTTGTGTCTTCTGAATAACCAATGAATTAAGTATTATATAAGTCTATACTCCCTTACTGCAATTCCAAAATGCAAATGCTCGACTCTGACCTCACTGGTCATGTTTTCTAATTTCTTATAACTTGTTCATACTTTCCATTCTTTTAATTCATGTAAAGATTTTAAATATCTTATTCTATATTCTGTATTTTATAATGGTCAGGATCCAAAATCCTTGAGAGCTCAATTCTTCCATCTTTTGTTTCTGATGGCTCTCATTATGTGGCAGCTTATTTCCACGTGGTCTTTGTAATTTTGGATTCTGACCTCATTTTTAGCCCAACTCTATCTGTCAGAAGTCAGGAGCCTGAGATGAAAATAAGATCCTTTAGAGCAGGGGTTGGCAAACTTTTTATGAAAAGGGCCAGAGAGTGAATATTTTAGGCTTTGAGGGCCACACAGTCCCTGACGCAAGTAGCAGGTGCAGATAATATGCAAATGGAGGGGCATAGCAGTGTTTCGGTGAAACTATTTATAAAAACGTGGTGGACTAGATTTGGCTCTCAGTAGAGGACCTTTTCAGATTATTTAGAACACCATATTGCTAGATGCAGAACCCTTTATTTTTTAATAACTTCTCTTAGGCCTCAAAATCTGGGGTTGAGCGAATGCTGATTCCCTAAAAGTTTGATTTAAATAACCTGTTAGATGCAACTGACATGAGGGAGCAATAAGAAATATGTCTCAATCTGGATTCTTATGATCCAAGACAATTCACTTGTATTTTTTTTAATCCTCTAACTTGGAGTGAAAATTTTACAGAATCACTAACCACTACATGCCCTTCAGCACCAGCCAAATTTGCACTTCCTATAGTAGTCACTATTTTGAATAATGCCATCTTCTCCCAGTTACCTAAGCCAAAATCTGGGGTCATCTTTGACATCTCCTCCTTAACCTCCCTTAACTAATCCCCAACAGTCAAAGCTAAAGCTTTCCGTCTGATCTTTGTTTCATACCCTTATTACCTTTCCCTAGATGAGTTATACTCAACTGTTAAACAATGAAAGTACTATCCTTCTTAGTTTAAACAAATCTTACTCAAACCCCAATATATAAAACAGAAAAGCAGCACACGTCCTCCAGTGGAAGTGAGGACATAGAGCCCAGAGTCCCACCCATATGACCTCACTCTCAGTTTTTGATGTGCTCTTAAGGCCCTCTGAGGCCTTAGGGTCATTTGTTGGAAACAGATTGCCTAGACTACTGCCTTGATCTGCTAAATTGTGCTACACTTTTCCATTTTATTACACCCCTTCCCCTGCTGCTAATCTTATCCCTCTAGATCATTCTTTACTCTTCTAAAAGAATATTTTTCTTCAAAATGAAAATGTAATTATGGACTGACATTCCCAAACATGGTGTTTGGGGACTTGGACAGGTTGGTAAATCAGAAAAGATATATTTTAAACTTCTGTACACTAAATGGTGCAGAAACAAAATTAAAAAGAAAAAAAGAATTAGGAAAATGTTTAAAACATACACATCAGAAAACTATTCATACCTATGATATATGAAGTTCTCTTTATAAGAAATACCACTTGGTTTTAAGAAAAATTAAAGCTCCCAGCTGAAAAAGGACACAGGATTCAAGCAGGAAATTTGTAAAAGAACTACAAATGGCTAAGAAACAAGGTAAAAATAAATGCAGGCCAGGTGTGGTGGCTCACGCCTGTAATCCCAGCACTTTGAGAGACCTAAGTGGGAGAATTGCTTGAGGCCAGGAGTTCTAGACCAGCCTACACAACATACTAAGACCCCATCTCTTAAAAAAAAAAAAATCAAAAAAATTAGCTGGTGTGGTGGTGTACACCTATAGTCCCAGCTACTTGGGGGTCTGAGGCAGTAAAATCACTTGAGCCCAGCAGGTTGAGCTGCAGTGAGCCATGATCATGCCAGTGTTCTTTAGCGTTGGTGACAGAGTGAGATGCTGTCTCAAAAACAAAACAAGAAAAAACCCACTAGAAGTCAAACACAGGTTAAAAACAATAATGAATACCATCATTTCACTTTGCTAAAGTATTAGCAAAACTGTAGAAAAGATAGCACTCTGTCATATTACTGTTGCTGAGAGGATAATTTGCTACAATCATGAAGAAGATAATTGGCAATGTTTATCAAAAGCATGAAAATGGACTCACCTCTTATCTCTGAAATTTAAAGTTTTTATCCTATGGAATATCCAGATGTATGCAAGGAATTATGTTTAATTATATTTTCACAACATTATTTATAGTACTTAAAAACTGGAAGCCATCTAAATATCCAATAGCAGATTGGTTAAACAAAAGGTTTAATCTTTCATTAAGATGATGTGCAATTATTTGTTAAGGTTTTGGAATATTTAATATCATGGGGAAATCACCACTTATTAAATGTAACAAAAATTCATATAATATGATCTAATTTTATTTAAAAAGTATGTATATTCCAAGTGTAAGTACTGTATATATTGTATATGCATTGAAATAAACGACATGTACCATAAGGTTAATACAAAGTTTCCTCTATGTAGAGGGATTATGGGTGATTTTTTGTAACTCTTGCTTTTTTGGTTTCCTCAAAATTTCTATGTTAAACATGTATTGTTTTAGTAATCGCACAAAAAATATTTTTTGGTTAACTTTTTTTTTTTTTTTTTTTGAGACAGAGTCTTGCTCTGTCGCCCAGGCTGGAGTGCAGTGGCGCAGTCTCGGCTCACTGCAAGCTCTGCCTCCCAGGTTCACGCCATTCTCCTGCCTCAGCCTCCCAAGTAGCTGGGAATACAGGTGCCTGCCACCACACCCGACTAATTTTTTGTATTTTTAGTAGAGATGGGGTTTCACCGTATTAGCCAGGATGGTCTCGATCTCCTGACCTCGTGATCCGCCCGTCTCGGCCTCCCATAGTGCTGGGATTACAGGCATGAGCCACTGCACCTGGCCTATTTTTTGGTTAACTTCTACAGGAAACAAACATTTTTGGGTCAACTTCTATAGGAAACCTTTACCAACAACTTCCAACAATTACTCTCTCCTTTTGCAGCCTCTATACTTTTGTTATCTTCATCGCATGCACTGTTTTTTTAATTTCAGTCTTCCTACAAGACTGTAAGTTCTATAAAAGCAGGTTAATATGTCTGTAACGCTGAATCTTCAGTGCCTAGAATAGTACCTGGCACATGGTAATACTCAATGTTTGTTGTATTGAATTAAAGGACTATACATCTAATTCTCAATTATCTTTCATAACAGTGATATTATCCAAAACAAGCATTTCTAGAGTTTTAAACATGACTTTAGTAATCCACAAAGTACATAAATTGCACATATGATAGCTGATAAATTTTGACACATTAATAAATTAAAGGTTGGTGGCACAATGCAAAGTACATAGGTGCTCAGTAAACACTTAATGAATGAGCATGGTTAAATATGGTTGACTGATTTGAGGTCTTAAAAAGTATCCTACTCAAAGAGACAAGGATAAAATATTATAGAAATCTTTTGACATACCATCACAAGAAGAAAACGACCATGATAAATTGTAATACACTCATTCATTCAAGTAATGTTTATTGAGAACTAATGGAGTGCCGGCTATGTTTGGCAAAACTACTTTCCAATTTGATGTAAATATAACACTGTGTCACATCATAATATCCAAGCACTCAGAAAACAGGAAAGGTTTGTAGATTTGGGAAGCCCGAATCTACAAAATACTCTGTGCTCTTTTGTTTCCGCCTGCGTCATAACATATATTCTGCTGAATCATAATTTATCCCTCTGCACATGTCTGACTTCCCCACTAGATGGTGAACCTTGGTCACCTTTATTATTCCCATCATGTTGCATGTAGAAAGCTGTCAAGAACACTGGATAAATAAATTAATGAACAATTACAGTTCCCTGCATCAAGCAATGACTCAGAAATATATTTAGTAAAGTACAACAGAAAAAAAAAAAAAGTCAGTGCATTACCTTTCAGAGGTCATCATCTTCTCACCACTCTCACTTCGGTCAGTCTTTTCCAGTAAGCTGACATTTGTCACTTTGGCAGGGAACAAAGCTTGTCTATCTCTTAGTCTCTTGGGTGATGAGATATCTGTAGAATAAAGAATGAATGAAAACGAGTTTCCTTTCAACTCTCAAACCACTAACCGTGTAGTTTTTACCAAGGGAAATTTTCATATAAGATACACTCTCTTATCTTTAAATAATCACCCCTTGTTCTATTGTGATGTAAAAAAATGTTTTTTGCTGTATATTTGCAAAGAAAGCACTGTGCTAAGTATCTAGAGGACAAAAAGGGGCAACTAACATAAATGCAAGAAGTGGGCTGGATATAACACGACCAGGAGACATGTTAGTTTAGTTAGCATTTCTTATGAAAAATGAACAGTGGCAGTTTTACAACTTTGATATCTGTAGATTTAGACATTTTGCCTGTAAAGATCTTTCAGTAGATATAGTTGAAGAGAAAAATAAGATACAAACAAAAAAGTGAGAGCATCCATTTGGAGGTCATCTTATGTGCTAACAGTGCTAAGTGCTTTGTAATACACATTTACTAAATAACAACTTAGGACAACGATGCAAAATGTGTAAGTCAAAAATAAATGTTACAATCTTTTTTTTTTTTTTTGAGATGGAGTCTTACTCTGTCACCAGGCTGGAGTGCAGTAACCCAATCTCAGCTCATTGCAACTTCTGCCTCCCAGGTTCAAGCAATTCTGCCATCTCAGCCTCCTGAGTAGCTGGGATAACAGGTGCATGCCACTACTCCCAACTAACTTTTTTTTTTAACTTTTTTTTTTTTGTAGTAGAGACGGGGTTTTGCCATGTTGGCCAGGCTGGCTTCAAACTCCTGATCTCAAGTGATCCACCCACCTCAGCCTGCCAAAGTGCTAGGATTACAGGCGTGAGCCACTGTGCCCAGCCAAATGTTGTAGTCTTTAAGGATCTGACATGTTCAGAGGAGAGAAGCCACTCCAGAATTCAGTGGTAAGTTTTCCTGGAGGAAGCGAGATGTGAAAAGGGTACTAAAAGGTGAGTAGGATGGAGATAGATTGAAATAAAAGGAAGGACAGTTCAGGCTGCAGGAAAGAAAAATGAACAAAAGATGAAACTGGGGAAGGGCAGGCATGTTAGAAGAGCATGAATAGGCCAAGCATAGTGGCTCACGCCTGTAATCCCAGCACTTTGGGAGGCCAAGGTGGGCAGATCATTTGAGCTCAGGAGTTCAAAACCAGCCTAGGCAACATGGCAAAACCCTGTCTTTACAAAAAGTACAAAAATTAGCCAGGCATGGTGGTGCACACCTGTGGTCCTAGCTACTCAGGAGGCTGAAGTGGGAGGATCACCTGAGCCCAGGAGGTTGAGGCTGCAGTGAGCCACCACTGTGTCACTGCACTCCTCCCTGGGTGACAGAGCAAGACCCCACCTCAAAGAAAAAAAAAGAACATGAATAGATAATTTTGCCCAAAGAAGGGGGTCTGTGTAGGGCACAGTGGGGGATGAGTCTATAGAAATGAGAAAGCATGTGAATATTAGGCTAGAAGTTGATACGCAATCCTGTAGGCCACACATAGAAAACAGACATCCACAAGCCAGTGTTCACCCATTGGTATGTTTTGTTAGGCCTAATTAGCATTTTTTGTTTCAACAAGTCAACATTTAACAACCAATAGATTTCACATTAAAGTCAGGATCTCTGCTTCTTTTGAAAAATCAGAAGATTGTGCTCACTTTGGTAGCACATATACTAAAATTAGAAAAATTAGAAGATTTGATACCACTTGGGCCACATTTCCACAAAGCAACAATCTGCTAAAGGAACAGTCCTCAAAGTGTGGCCTGGCAAGCCATACTTTTTGGGGTCCCTAGAACCCTTTGAAAATGTCTGTGGCTGTGTTTGGTGGCTCCCACCTGTAATTGTAGCACTCTGGGAGGCCAAGGCAGGCAGATCACCTGAGGTCAAGAGTTTGAGACCAGCCTGGCCAATATGGTGAAACCCCATCTATACTAAAAATACAAAAATTAGCTGGGCGTGGTGGCGCACATCTTTAGTCCCAGCTACTTAGGGGGAGGATGATGCAGGAGAATCGCTTGAACCCAGGAGGCGGAGGTTGCAGTAAGCCCAGATTGTGCCACTGAACTCCAGCCTGGGTGACAGAGCGAGACTCCATCTCAAAAAGAAAATAAAAAGTCTTTGGTTTAAAAAAACAAAAAATCTTTGGAGTCCTAGGATGTTCTTCATTTGCTTCCACCAAAACAACTATCACAACAGATTAGTGCAGACATAGGTATGAGAATCCAGCTTTTTTCTACAAACATCAGAGTGATAAAACTGCCACTCTTCGTTTTTCATAAGAAATGTTAAGTAAGCTAACATGTCTCCAACCCACTTATATCCAGATCACTTCCTGCATTTGCGTTACCTGCCTGGACCCTATAGTCATCTGAGTTTTGGCCCCTTTGAGCAATGGGGAGCCAGCAAAGAGATGATGATCTAAGAGCCTGAGAGTCATAGGACCTGAGGTCCATAAAGTAAGTAAGCTCATAGTTAAGGTCAGATGCAGGATTCTAGGACTAGAATGTATTTGTTAGAAATAATATAGTGATTATTTGTGGCTGGGTGCAGTGGTTCACGCCTGTAATCCCAGCACTTTGGATGGCCTAGATGGGCGGATCACTTCAGGTCAGGAGTTCGAGACCAGCCTGGCCAATATGGTGAGACCCCATCTATACAAAAACTAAAAAAATTAGCCAGGCATGGTGGCACATGACATTAATCCCAGCTACTCGGGAGGCTGAGGCAGGAGAGTCGCTTGAACCTGGGAGGTGGAAGTTGCAGTGAGCTGAGATTATGCCACTGCACTCCAGCCTGGGCAACAGTGAGACTCCATCTCCAAAAAAAAAAAAAAAAAGTAATAATAATAATAATATAGTGATTATTTGTAAATTTAACTTTATTTACCCTTGGCTAAGCAATATGACTGGGCTCATAGCAGTAAAGAGTGACAGATTGTATTCAGAAATCATTGGCCTACCTCTGATGCCTTCTTCTTTGTCTGAGTGGTCTTTTAACTTGCACTTCCTTTCTCTATTCTCTCCACATTCTTCTGCAAGGGTCTCCATAGGCAGTTTGTTTTCCGTCTGCTTGAGCTCAATCCTAGGAATGAGCCAATATGTTTTTCTGTTGCACTGAACCTGAACAGGTGACTGTGTGAACTTTCAAGTCTTGGAAGCAACCCAGCCAGCTGGCTGAGTCTGAAATAAGCCCACTTTCTTCAAGGAGTGAGTGCTCTGATGTGCTGAGTACGTATCATAGATTAATTTTTTCCAAGGTTTTCTGGGAGCTGACCAAGACCTTCCCCTCTATACCGTAGTCTCAAAAGCAGCTTGCATGTAAAGAAATTGCCTTAAAGTCCTTTATTTAGGTTATTGGGTTTTGTTTCCATTTGAATTTTTATATCCTAGTTCTATAACTAGATGATCTGGGGTGATACAGTGAGAGAAGGTTGTTGGATAGCTTGAAGGCAAAAGATTCATAGCCTGGTAGAGTATGCCCCAAAATAACGATTTGTCTCCTCCCTCCTTTGCCACTTCTCCCCAGGCAAAAGTGAAGGACTTGCACAGCTACAATTTGCAGCAGGGAGGAAGGGGGTTGTTCAGTTGGTGTGTGTAGTTGTAGGATTTCTTTAGTCTCAGGTATGGAGTACTAGGTTGGAGTAGGGAGTGGGGTTGGGGGTACCTTCAGTCAATTCAGGGGCCAAATGTCACATAAATAAAACATGAACAGTTGTTTTGAGTATTTATGTCCCCTTGTCCATTTCTAGGCCCTTGACTTGATGGAGCCTCCATCTCTGTTCTTTGACCCACTACAATTATTTCCCTCCTGGAGTGCCTAAGCCAAAATATGTCAAAGGGAACAGCCACATTTGCCTTCCAAAACAATCAAAATTATTTTCAAACTGCTGATTTATTTTTAGTGTAAGGCAATATGGTGCAATGGAAAGAACACTGGACCAGGAGCCACAGTCTTATTTCTATAAGCTTGGCTGCTTATTAGTTGCATGGCCATTTCATGTGCAAGATGAGACGGCTGGAAAACAACCTCTAAGGCTTACTCTTGACTTCACACTGAATCTTCTGAGGTATTTGTCAAACAGCTCTTCCAGGACGGGGTTGTTCCAAAGCAACAAGCACAAGAGAATGTCACACTCAAAACATCTGAGAAATTCTCATGCTTTTATACTGTACTCATACTTCCTAAAGTAAGAATGCTTTAGGAAGCTAGTTGTTATTCCCCAAACTTCCTCCACCTGAAATGCACAGTGGTTAATGGCACAGCAATTAAGATTATTAACATAATTAAGGGCACACAATGAATAAGTGATGGCCAAACTGGAAATAAAACTGAAGTCTCCTGACTCCTACTCCAGTGTTCTCAATAGTGCACCATGTTGCTTCATTTATGTAAAAGAAAAAAATTAAAATTAATTTTGTATCGTGATAAAATGGAGAATTATAATACTTATGTCACATGAATGTCGTGAAGATTAAATGAAGTAATATGCAACCACCAGTAACAACCACTGTGCTCATGGAGTAAAGCTGTTTCCTTATTCTAACTTACCTGTTTAACTCGTTTAGTGGTAAAAATCCGAGCTCTGACAGGAAATGGGCTGAACTGAAGGAAGAAGCAGCAGCTAGGGCAGAAGAAGTGCTACAAAGTAGAGGAAAGCTCAGCAGGTGAGAAGAGTTTTACTAATACTGCAGGGACTAAGGTTGATGGAAGGTAGTATCAGAATTTCCAGGAGCCAAGGGTAGTTTTATAAATGGGCTGGGCAAGGTGGCTCATGCCTGTAATCCCAGCACTTTGGGAGGTCGAGGCGGATGGATCACTTGAGATCAGGAGTTTGAGACCAGCCTGGCCAATATGGTGAAACCCCATCTCTACTAAAAGTACAAAAATTAGCCAGGCATGGTGTCGTGCACCTGTAATCTCAGCTACTCGAAAGGCTGAGGCAGGAGAGAATTGCTTGAACCCAGGAGACAGAGGCTTCAGTGAGCAGAGATCATGCCACTGCACTCCAGCCTGGGTGACACAGCAATACTCCGTCTCAGTGAGGGAGGATAAAAAAGAATAAATATCCATTGTTATTTAACTTAACTACAGAAAGTGTACGCAATAAACTCTTCTTTGTTGGTGCATTTAGAGAGGGAGAGACAGAGAATACATTAAAAGGAGCATGAGCTACAAAACATTGAGAAATACCGCCCAATGAGATTAGCAGATCAGCAAGGAGTGCTAGTGCCTGGAGGAACCCATGAAGCAAAGCACTTACCTTGGAAACGCAAGCACACTGCTGGGCCACTTCCTCAAAGCCTCTCTGCTGGACAACACCGAGTCCACAGTGCCAGGCCTCTAGAGGACAGCGACAGAGCAAGGTTACATATAGGCTGCCGGCCAGGACTCATACAAATTAAAAACTGCAGGCTGTCTCATAGGCAAGGCTACAACAATACTTTTCTTGTTGTTTATGTTTAGCGCTTAAAAGTCCAGAGCTTAAAAATCCAATGAGGAATGATCTCATTCATCAAAGTAATCACCCTGGGTAACTGCACAGCAATTATTTTGGGGTTGCCTTTTCTCAAACCATTTCCTTTTTGGGAATTGCCTTCAGGGTTGACAGATTCTTTTAGATATCTTTAAGAAGATAGCAGACTTTGTAAAAATACATAGAAAGTGAGCAAGCTGTCTAATTCCACTCTTGACCCAAATAACTAAAATTAGGCAATTAAGAGAAAAGCTTTCGAGTCAGGTGGGCTCATGTTCAAATCCCCACACTGCTAACAGGTATGTGGCCTTAGACACTAGGTTTCTGAGGATAATAAAAGGATCTAATAGCACTTCCATGAGATCCTCTGTGTAAGTAGCTAGCCCATAGTAAATACTGAACAAATGGCTATTTTAATTCTCATATAACTATAAACATAATAGTCACATTGTCACATTTTTACTGTAGAATAATATATAAAATGATTATTTTTGCATGAGTACTACCCCTTACAAAAGCCTTTGAAGGGAATTCTCACAAAGAAGTATAGAAAATATTTCTAATAAAAGCAGCATCACTGAAATAAGCACACAGCTTTCCAAAAATTAGCTGGGCGTGGTGGCACGCACCTGTAATTCCAGGTACTAAGAGGCTGAGGGAGGAGAATCACTCAAACCCAGGAGATGGAGGTTGCAGTGAGCCAACATCATGCCACTGCACTCCAACCTGGGTGATGGAGTGAGACTCTGTCTCAAAAAACGAACAAACAAAAAACCTATAAGATACTATAAAATGTTCAGAATTTGAAGAGAATTTGAAGAGTTTCCATTACTATTTATATCCCTCAGTTGACTTTGACTCTTAATGTTCGTTTGCCTTCCTAATCTTTTTGTCAAAGAGTTAATCAAGTATAAACAAGCACTTCCATGTACTTCAGGTAACTGTCACCCAAATATGTCAATCTTCATTTTCTTAATTACAACACACCTATAGATAAATCAGAACTACAATTAGGAGAAGACTTAGGAGAAGGAAAATATTAATTTACGTTTGCTAGGGCCTTTGCCAAAGCCCCACTTCCATCCATGGTACAAAGGAAGTCTTTATAAAACCTCATCTTCACTTTGTTGTCTCTGATCATGAGGACCCCAATTCCTTTGAATGTAAACTCCACATTTTGTTTCATGGAAATGAATCGCGATAAAAAAAGCAACGTCTCCTTCACACATCCTTCCACTACATCTCTGTTAAATGGACCCTCCAGGGATATCATGACAAAATTAAGTGGAACAATTGGGATATCACCTAGAGGAGAAAAGACAGTTGGGGTGGGAGAAAGTGGTGATTACGATAAGGATATATACACACTCACAAATAATTATCTGATTCTCAATACCCTAAAATAGAACCTTCTGGATGAAGCCTTTAGTTGTACCCAATGTAATAATATTACTGCAGACAATTAAGTAGTTACTAACATATTAATCAGTACAATTTTCCGAAAGTATTTCTCTCAAAGTGTTTTCTAAAAGTGTAAGTTCAATGCTCAAAATAAGAACAGTTAGCTTTCTAAATAACACTGTAGGCAAGCTTTTGATTTTCTCTAGGACACATATAATAACTAATTCTCTTCCTCAGAGGGTTTCCTAAAGTTTTCATCCCCCTTATATTTTAGGACATACTGGAGCAATATTTGCTGATATGGTTTGGATCTGTGTCCCCACCCAAATCTCATGTTGAATTGTATTCCCCAATGTTGGAGGTGGGGCCTATTGGGAGGTGATTGGATCATGGGTGTGGATTCTCATGAATGGTTTAGTACCATCCCCTGGGTGCTGTCCTCATGATAGTGAGTGAGCTATCATGAAATCTGGTTGTTTGAAAGTGTGTAGCACCTCCCTCCATTCTCCCTTTTACTCCTGCTCCAGCCTTATAAGACATGACTGCTTCCCCTTTGCCTTCCACCATGATTGTAAGTTTCCTGAGGCCTCCCCAGCCATACTTCTGTACAGCCTGTAGAACCATGGGCCAATTAAACCTCTTTTCTTTATAAATTACCCAGTCTCAGGTATTTCTTTATAGCAGTACAAGAATTAACTGATATATGTGCCTATCTCCTCCAGTTATGCCATTTTTACATGATTACAAATACCTACAAGTGTTAAATATTTTGAAAAGAGAACCATCTTCACTAGAAGTTATCATTTAAATGAAATAGGATCTTATACAAGGGCATCAGACTGAATGACTCACAGAAAGCTTTTCCTCTCTAATGAGCCCATATATGACATTTCAGAGGAATATGATTATATCTAGCTTGAAGGAAGCACAGGATCTATTCAACTAGAACAGATGTAGGAGCAATATAAGGTTCACAAGTCAGAAAAAGGATAAATAGCATAGAGAATAAAGATGACAAAGCCAAAGAGAGACAACAACAAGCTTCACTGATAAATAGGACATAGATAAGAATATTCTAAAGATTCACTCAGTAAGCATGAGTTATATGCTTTCAAATGTCCACCACTGCTGAACGATGAAAATTAACAAGACATGAGCTTCACTGCATCAGCCTGCCGTCTCCTGCACAATTTAACAGTAATTCCAACCACCTCCCTCCATTTTTTAAAAAATATACATTTCTTAAAAAGAAGGCTGTCTTACCTGCCTCCGGATTTTCCCCTCCCATTTGTCTGCTGCCTCTCTGCAATCTGTCTTTCAGACCACTCGTCTGAGTCAGGACACTGTCATCTCATGATTGCCAAGTCAATGGATACTTTGCAAATATTATTTCTCATGACCTCCCTATAACTTCTGCCAGCCATGCCCTTTCTTTTCCTTGTATACATGATACCACTCTTGGTTCTCCAATTTCATCCTCCTTGGCCCCCTTTGCTGGCTTTCCTCCTCTTCTACTTCTTATAAGATACTGAGATTTACTTGTTTTATAGGATTTTGTCCTTGTTTATCTCTTCTGCTGAGTGTGTATCCTCTCCAAGGTAAACATCCAAATCTTGATCTCTAGTCTCCACCCCTCTCCTAAGCTCTGGAATCACCTCTACCTAAATATCCCCACATGTATCTCAAATTCAGCACGTGCAAAAGCAAATTCACTATTTTATCCACCACCAAAATCCACCTTTCCCCTTCATTCTGTACAAAGGTAGTTGATAGCATGAGCATCCATCTGTTCTCCAACCAAAAAATCTGAGTCATACTAAACGCCTTCCTTCCTCTTCCTACCCGCCACTCTGAACTTAAGCCATACCAGTTCTACATCTGAAATGTCTCATGAGTAATGTCTCATGAGTAGATACCCTCACTTCCCCTCCCGATGATCACTGTCTTCATTCAGGCTTTTACTGCATTTTACCAAACTACTGTAACTGAAAAGAGTATCTTTCTAAACTAATCCTATCTGTACAGATAATTCCCTGCTCAAAAACTTTCAATGGCTCCTCAGTGCCTACAGGATGAATTATAAAGTCCTATCACACCATATAAGGCCCCTCATAATTGGCCCCTACCTACCATTTTCATCTTATCTTCCTCTGCCTGCCTTCACAATCATATGCCTCAGCCGTACAGAAGTACCCGTTACTTCCTTAACAGGCTTCATTCTTTCCTGTGTTCTTGACTTGTTAATATTGTTCATGAAATACCTTCCAACAGCTTCTCTGCTCACAGAGTCCTATCATCCTTTAAGACGTCTTTACATGTCATCTTCCTAAAGCAGAGTTAGGCATGCTCTCCTCTGAGCGTCATAGCATTTGATCCAGTTCTGATCAATTCGGCTTTTATAGCACTTAATCATGTTTCATCATTTCTTTTTGTTTTCTTTTTTTTAAGACTCTGTCACCAGGCTGGAGTGCAGTGGTATGATCTCAGCTCATTGCAACCTCCGCCTCCCGGTTCAAGCAATTCTCCTGCCTCAGCTTCCTGAGTAGCTGCGACTACAGGCACATGCCACCATACCCAGCTTGTTTTTTGTATTTTTAATAGTGATGGAGTTTCACCATGTTGGCCAGGATGGTCTTGATCTCTTGACCTTGTGATGTGCCTGACTCGGCCTTCCAAATTGCTGGGATTACAGGCATGAGCCACTGCACCCAGCCCATTTCTTGTATATTAATTATCTATACTAGATTCAAAAGAACTATGTCTTACTCATATTTAAAAACCCCTATAAAATGTTTGCTTAGTTACTGATATGGTCTGAATTTGTGTCCCTGCCCAAATCTCATGTCTAATTGGAGGAGGGGCCTGGTGGGAGGTGATTGGGTCATGGGGGTGAATTTCCCCCTTGCTGTTCTCATGATAGTGAGTGAGTTCTCATGAGATCTGATGGTTTAAAAGTGTGTGGCACCTCCCCATTTCACGCTTGCTCTCTCCTGCTCCGCCATAGTAAGATGTGCTTGCTTCCCCTTTGCCTTCTGCCGTGATTGTAACTTTCCTGAGGCCTCTTGGCCATGCTTCCTGTTAAGCCTGCAGAACTGTGAGTCAATTAAGCCTCTTTTCTTCATAAATTACCCAGTCTTAGGTAGTTATTTATAACAGTGTGAGAACAGACAAATACAGTTACCTAGTTAATTAATAATGAAGAATCATAACCCCAAAGCTAAACGTAGACAGAAATTTTTCTTTGGGGGTTTTAAATTTTTATTTATTTCCCTATTTATCTTATTATTATTATTATTATTTTGCAGCCTCCAACTCCTGGGCTAAAGTGATCCTCTTGCCTCAGCCTCCCAAGTAGTTGAGACTGCTGGTGTCAACCATCACGCCTAAGTTCTTTGAAATAATTTTTTGTAGAGACAGGATCTTGCTATGTTGCCAAGGCTGGTCTTGAACTTCTGGCCTCAAGTGATCCTCCCACCTTAGCCTCCAAAATTCTGGGATTACAGGCATGTGCCACCATTGCATGTGCCACCATGCCTGGCCTAGAATTATTCTTTTGAACTAATTCAGTCATATATGTCTAATTCTGAAATTGCCTCACCCAGTAAAAAATACAATTTTAGATGCAAACTACTTTTTTGGACTACAGTACAAGATCCAAGATGGAAAATGAGCTTTAATTCTAAGGCACAGATGTTTTTGCAAAAATGTTAGCTTTATTTTCATTTTCTTAGATAGGTTTTTGATGAAATAGGATATATTTCTTCTGACATAAAACTCTAGGTATTTCTTTTTGTTCACATGAAAGGGGGAAAAAAGAAAAGAAAAAAAAAAACTCTAGGTAAAAATAGCTAAAAGTTCATCAAGCCCACCATACTGAATATATACCTAAGAAATTCTAAGTATGGTTTGTTGGCATTTGTTCTTCTAATATATCATTCTTTTGAAAGTAGAAAGTTAACTCAAGTGACTCTGAAAATTAACTTTTAGGAACATTAACTTAGAGGACAGTTACAGCCTTTTCGCCTGTTGCCATCGGAGATAGACTGTCTCCATTCATCCAGGTGTGAGTCTGTTGCAGGGGGCGGGGACAATCAGGAAGGTCAAAAGGAACACAACCAGGAATCAGAAAGTATGCACCCAAAGGCTGCTAAGTAACCAAGGGAGGTGTTAGGAAGCCCACACACTAAAGCTGGATGGAAGCAGTCTGTGGCAGGGATTATGCCTATTTTGTTTACCACTATGTCTCAAGCACCTGGAACAAGGTCTGACACATAGTTGGCTCTCAATCAATATTTAAGGAAGGGAGGGAGGGGGGGAGGGAGGGAGGCAGGGAGGTTGGCTTTAGGGTATGAGAAAGGTATGTAAGGTATGCATTAAGTCTTTATGGAATTATTCAACTTCTAACTTTCAAATTTTAATGATTTGGATTATACGTATGATAGAAAGGTATCTTTTTGACAGCTGATACTGATTGTAGTTCTCCCAACCAGAAATCCTAATTAACTTTCTCTTCTTTATAACCACTTTTAATTTCTTACGATCTGAAATAAAGGGCTTACAGCTCTGTGGTGTGGCTTTTACATAAATTTTCTGTTAACGTTACATCAGGTTTTTTCACTCCTACCTCTTAGGTTACTGGGGTTTAAAATAGCCTTCAGGAAGACTCTATTATTTTTCCACTTTGGCCCCTCCCTGTGCCAAAAGCACCTTATGAAAAGTGAGTTCCTCAAATCAGAAGGTAAGACAGCAGCACTGGCTATGCTTTGCCCTTTCATTTTTTTTTTTTTTTTTTTTAATCCCCAGGAGAGTAACCTTCTGGGAAAATCCTACATATCAGAATTATTTACCAGGAGTATATACTTTGTTTTGTTTGAGTCCATGGATCTGCACTAGCTTCTCCGCCATAATAAACACGGGCCTCTGGATTAAGATAAATTTGTTGTTTCCCACCTCAAGTTTTTGTCTCATGAAAGTGAAAGTTCCAAATCCTGGAATCTGAACCCCCTGAAAGGGAAAAAAATAAAAATCATTGAAGGAGTGAAGAAAAAATAATCTTTAATATTATTATCCAAAAAACATGAAGAGAAGTAAGCTTAGGCCTTAAAAATTCAGTGATCTCTAGGACTCTTCAGAGTGATAGCATTTTATAATTCTAAGTTTTTAAATAAGCTGAGTATAAAATGTAATATATTGGTCCATGATGATTTACAGACATCAGATCACTCATCTCTGTATCATCAAAAGGCTAAGAAAATTTGTGTGAATGTCATAGCATCTTTTAATCTTAAGATTACTCCTGTCCTAAATTATGTGACATTTTAAATTTTAATCATCTGCCATTAGAGGAATGTAAGAGGGCATGAGAATCTCTGCTTTCTCATTCCTACTTTTAGATTTTATGTCTGCCACTTAGACAACCCAGCATCCAAATCATATGCTGCAATGTAGTGATCCTGGCTGATGGATAGAAGCAAATGTTTTTAGATCTCATACTGGGTTTCTGTTTCCCTGGAGATACCATATATCAAGGACTACAAACTCAAATGCCTATAGAAGCCAAAAAAGAAAGCAAGAGAGTGAAAGTAGCCAGCCAGGGAATGTAATGGCTATGGACTGCACACCCCATCTAAAGGGAAGAGCACATCTTGAGCTCCAAATGTGTCACCACGTAGTAATGGAAGACTAGTATCGTTAGATCTGCTGATTTTTCAATGAAACGGAGGGGAAAAATCCAAAACATTATATAATTTCTCCCAAGTTTAAGTGCTGATAACAAATGCAAATTCTCAAGCCAAACAAAATAAATTTGAAGTATGAATTCTGCCCAAGGGCCCTCACAGTAGGACCTCTGAATGGGGTATAAAAGTTTCACAACTTCCCAGCTTCCCCCAAGCTCATCCCCAAATCTCCATGTAGTTTTATGGCATCTAAAGCCAAGACTTAACAGGAGGGAACAGTCCAGCCCTGGGCAAAGTTTCTCATTTTGGCAAGTCTTCTATTTCAATTAAAATCCTTTCCCTGCAAGGAGGCAAGACAAGAAGCGTTATATCTTTCTACAGCTATGCCAGGAACTATCAGATCACAGACAAACAGAACTCATCTAGTTTCCTTACACACACCCAGGCTGATCAGCACTACACTCTGTAACACTAGAAGAGCAGAACTTACAAATTCATTACCTAAAAATAAAATTCATGTTTGTTACATCTATTACCCACAAGTCCGAAGCATGAGCATCATAAAATCACAGGACTGGAAGTTAAACGGGATGGCTCTAAAGTCTACTGCCCTGCTCCCAGCAACATTATATAAGACTATGGAGGAAAGATCCTTTAGATGCCTACATTAAAATTAATAAATTTAATTTATTAATAAATTAATAAATCTTACCTTGTGCAGGGTTAACTGCCGTCCCACAAATTCTGATACATTCCCCCAGATAATAGAGACTTCTGAAATTCAAAAGTAACGAGAAATTATTTAATTTATATGACCACCCATGTGGTAGTATCTTAGTGCTAATAAATAAAAATGTAAATATGAAATGTGGAAGCAAATGACACTAATTCCTGATTAATTTAGAATTAAGAAAAAACAAGGCTATTCCCAAAAGTTAATTTTCTTGGTAGCTAAGGTTTACTCCCTTAAGTTTGGAAGATGTGATTTAAAATAATAATCACACCCTTTTCTTTATTCTATAAAGAGAGTTAATCAAGTATAACCCAGCCTTTTCTTAAAGACCCATTCAGCAACCGTTTATCGGGTGTCTACTCTGTGCCATCTGATTAATAAGAACGTTCATTCTCACACCATTCCATAACACAGGAATAAGGCAAAAAGCCACTAAGGCATGAAAGGCTGTTTTGTGTACATTAACTTTTCCTACACTTCTATTTTTGCTAAATCCTCAAATCTGTTTTTTATTTTCATTTTTCACTGCTAAGCTACCTGCTGTCACTTGTGCTACTAGTACTCTGTGGGCTCCTGGACCAGTCATAATTCATTGCTTCGTATCTACTGTGTTCTGGAAATAACAAAATAATATGTCTAAAATAATTTTTTTTTTGAGGCAGGGTATCACTGATGCCCAGGGTGGAGTGCAGTGGTGCGATCTCGGCTCACTGCAACCTCCGCCTCCCGGGTTCAAACGAGTCTCCTGCCTCAGCCTCCTGAGTAGCTGGGATTACAGGCGCCAGCCACCATGCCTTGCTAATTGTATTTTTAGTAGAGATGTGGTTTCGCCACGTCGGCCAGGCTGGTCTGCAACTCCTGACCTCAGGTGATCCACCTGCCTCGGCCTCCTGAAGTGCTGGGATTACAGGCATGAGCCACCATGCCCGGCCTAAAATAATAATTTTTAAAAACACACTTTTGAGTAGGACAAGGAGCTTTACTTTGAATTAATGCATACATTTTGCACTATCAATTTTGACTGATTGGAGGGAAGCCTTCCAAGTTTATCTTCTTGTTCTGAGCTGTGTCTCAAAAAACTGTGGTAGAAAAACAGGTAGTTGCCAATAACTAAAGTGTTAAGGTATGATATGAACCTATACTGTAGGTATGACTAATATTTCAAAGCCTAGAAAATTATATCTGTATTAACATCACCCTTCCAAACCTAATCATGTGTTTATCAAAGATACTTTTCAATTAAGAACTCTTTGCAACTCAAGAGTGTTAAGTTTTAATTCTCAAAATAAAAAATCAAGAACAGTGACGTTAACCAACTTGTCATTTGGGGACATAGATGCAGTTGGTGACAAAAGCCCAATCCTTTTTCTACTTTGGAAACTGCTTGTTTTATTGGTTTATTTGGTTTATCTTTTTTTCTAACAATTTAAACCACTAACTAAAGCACGGAGAGTACAATCTTTTAATTCTGGTATATCAGAGTTATAAATATTTTTATTAATAGGCCAGGGAAGGGGCAGGTTTAATGGCTGAGAAGTAGCAATGACTTTTATGAATATCTGGGATCAAGTTTGGTGATGGAAATTCACCCATTAATAAAATTAGGGCTATAGGCTCCAATGAGCACGAGGGCGAAGATTCTGCCCCTCATTAATCACTTTCTGTAATCAGGCATTTCCCCTATTCTGCCCACCCTACCTTGTTCTCCGCTCCTCCCCACCCCCACAGCCCATAGAATTCTACTACAGGCTGCTAAGAACTAATAACCAGTCCTAACTGTATACTGAATTGAAATTTTCATCATGACCAAACATTTCATTAATTCACGAATGCAAAATCTCAGTATCCAAATGTACATGGAGAACTTTCAAAGTTATTAAGTCAAAATTGTTAAATGTATGACTCTAAAAGTCTTTCACCTCTGAAAGCTCGTATGTTAGGAAAACAACTACTCTGAAGATGAAATGATTTCATTAGAGCCAGAAGAAAGTGTATAGTTTACAACCAAACCCCAGTGAAAAGACTCAGCTGAGTTTAATTGAAAATTTGAGGATTTTGTCTTTCTTCATTTGGATGAAATATTCAAGCCCACTGTATTGTTTTATTCCATGAAGCCTAATAGACAACATTATATAAGAGCAGAACTAATTAGTCTAAACTAAAATTTGCTATTTCTCACTGAAGAGAAAGGAAACTATGCATATCATTTGCCTTAGGAAGCTTTAGGCCCCTGCAATCCAATTGGAATAGACTTGGAAAGCTTACAGACTGTAATTTCTAAATTTGACTTTTTCTGACATCCCAAAGAGTCAGAGAGGATATCATTACATCTCAAAATGAAAAATATCAAGTCTAAAAAGCAAATTGAAGGATATACTACTTTCATATTTTAAGGGAGGCCAGGGTTCTTACTTATTTCAATCAAACACTGAAGTGCCAAGAATCACTCTTATAAAGAACTAATCCCTAGACATATATTCTATATTCAGTTCAACCTTCATTTTGGCTTCAAGTTCTTACGATTCCATGCACTCAAAACCATATGCTTAAACAGAGTGCCAAGTAACAGGAATACTGTATCTTGTATATGATCACTATAAAAAAAAAAAAACTACATGCCTGTTCTGTAAATTATACAATACTATATGCTTGAATAAGACATTAATGTCAAAAAAACAGATATGTTTCCTGATGTTATAAAACTTATCTTCTAAAATTTAAATACTGATACATGGAATGGTATAGCAGAATGGTAAAGGATGATTTGAACAAAGAAACATATTCCCAGAGCATAATGCAATGGAAAGAACAGTGTGCTGCGTGGAAGGCCCACAGCCTTCCTGCCTCCATGGACTCAAGTTTTACCCAGTTCACATCTGTAAAATGATGACAGGGCCTTCTAAGCACTATAATTACATAATATTAAACTTTGCTAAAAGATACAGAAGCAGCAGGAATATGCAATGATGAATATATACACTGATGAAAGTTAATTTCTGTGTTTTGCTGAGTTTTAAGTTTATCTTCATCCTTGTTGCAATAGATCATTTGTGAAAGTTAATAAACAGTAGTTTGACTTTGACTTCTGTTATTCTACCAGTAAAGCCCTTGCTGAAGTCACCAATGGTCTCTTTGTCAATACATTCAATAAACATATTTAATTCTGAGCCCTCAGCCATGTCTGACACTATTGATCACTCCCTCCCCCTTTAAGCACCTCTCCTTTTGGCTTTTATACTATTACTCTCATTTGGGTTTTCTCCTAACTGGCCATTTCTTCAGTCTCCCTTGCAGGCTTATCATCCTCAACCCAACCATTAAATGGTAGGGTTTTTCAAGGTACATTCCTAGGCTGCTTCTCTTTTCACTCTATACTCTCTACTTCAGCAGTCACACCCACACTCAGGATGATTCCCAAATGTTTATTTACAGACCCACACTCCTTGCCACCCCCTCTTTGAGATTCTGGACCTTTATCCAACTGCCTACTTAGATATCACACAAAGGCCCTTCAACTTGCCCAAAACCACAATCTTTCTTCCCTTAAATCTTGTCTTTTATCTGGCATATCAGTCTCAGTGAGTGGCACCACTATCTATTAATTTATATGAGCCAGGAACTCAGAAGTCATCCTTTAGACTTCTCTTATCCCTTACCCCTAACATCCAGTCCATCACCATAATCTGTAGATTTTACTTCCAAGTTGCCCTTCATTCATTGCATTCCTCCCCATTTCTACTGTTACTGGTTTTAGACCAAGCTACCATTTGTTCTCACCAAGACTATTGCTATAGGTATTCTTGACCCTCCTATTCCTTCCCCACCTGGCAACCGGAGTGATCTTTTCCAAATATAAACTGATTGCATCATTCAACTTCTCCTTGACCTCCAGCTCAGAACACTTAATGGCTTCCCATCAGGCTTAACATAAGGTCAACATCCTTAATATGACTTACAAGGCCCTGCATTACTTGACCCCTTCCTTTCTCTCTAGCCTACTTTAGAATACACTTCCTCCCCAAATCTACAGAGCAGCCAATCCACTGTCTTTCAGTTGCTCCATTACATCATACTCTCACTGTAAGTTTTTGCCCCTGTCATTCCCTTTGCCAAAATCATTTTCACCTCACTTCCACTCTCTACCTCTCTGATCCATTTCATCTACTTAATTCCAACTCATTCTTCACAACTCAGCTCAAATTATCCCTTCTTTAGTCATTCTTGGCACACACCTCCATCCTTACTCTCTCTTAAAAGTTCTCATTTGACTTCCATTTCTTGGTGCTGTATGTAAGGAAGTCACCACTCCATCCTAAAAACTGAAAAGTTGACCGGACTGAAAAATCAACAACTCTTCTTGGATCCATAAGATGAGGGAGGACACAGGGCAGACTGCTGCCCCTAAAAATTGGAGAGACAGAAATGCAAATACCAGGAGGAATGGCTTCCTGAAACAGACGCACATGCAGAAACAGCATCAAGAACCAATGCTGGGTAAGAAAATCCAAAGTGTAATTGACAAATTTCTGGAGGCTTAGTGTGGACAACACCAAGAGTTAAAATCTCCAGGGGAACCCAGTCATGGAGGGAGGGTTCCCACATAGGGGAAGGTTTACTTCCCAGAGCTCAACCAGATTCCCACAGCTAAATATCCAGGTAAATATGAGAGAAAAATCTCCTTGTGCTTCTGGTGGGGGGAAGAAAAAAATACCATTTTTAAATATGCCAGAGCACTCTGTTGTTCTTAATGACCTGCCCTCAGAAGAAACTAGTTCACCGGAGCCTAACCTGCTGGGATGTTATTCGAGCCTAACTGACCTGGGAGAAGGGAAATGACCAACTCCAGTCCACTTTAGCCATTCTGTCCCACCTAAGGAGAAAGGAAAAATCTGAGAAACATTTGTAAAGTTCACAGTCCAGAGGCACAGGCTCACTAAAAGACTGAGACCTGATCATAGGACTATAGACTGCTTTCCCACCCCTGCACACTCTACCCCTACAGTACTAAAGGTATATTTATAGAAGTTACTTTTACCCAGTACATCACATCCAGCTATCAAGAAAAAATTATAAGGCATACTAAAAGGCAAAACACACAACATGAAGAGACAGAGCAACCATCAGAGCCAGATATGGCAGGGATGTTGGAACAATCACACTGGCAATTTAAAACAACTATGGTTGATATGCTAAGGGCTCTAATGGATATAGTAGACGGCATGCAAGAACAGATGGGCAACATAAGCAGAGAGATTGAAATCCTAAGAAAGAACCAAAAATAAATGCTAGCAACTAAAAACACTGTAACAGCAGTGAAGAATGCCTTTGAAAGGCTTACTAGTGGACTGGATATGACTTAGTAAAGTATCTCTGAACTTGAAAATGTGACAAGGAAACTTCAAAAGGAAAGCGAACAAAGACTGGGGAAAAAAAAAAACCCAGAGTATCCAAGGATTGTGAGGCAACTACAGAAGGGGTGTACTCAGAATGGGAATACTAGAAGAGGGAGAAATAATAGAGGAAATACTTGAAACAATTACTGAGAATTTCCCTCTAATGTCAGACGTGAAACCACAGATCCAGGAAGCTCAAATAACACCAAGCTGGATAAATGCCCAAAAAAGACACCTAGGAATATCATTTTCAAAGTACAGAAAATCAGAGCTAAAAACAAATCCTGAAAGAAGCTGGGCAGAGAGGGGAAGGAACACCTCATCTATAGAGAAACAAAGGTAAGAATTATATTGAACTACTTCTCAGAAATCAAGCAAAAAGAGAGTACAGTAAGACATTTCAAGTGTTGATAAAAGAAAACACCAACCTAAAATTCTGCATCCTGTAAAATTATTTTTCAAAAGCAAAGGAGAAATTGTGTTTCAGACAAACAAAAATTAATGGAATTAATTGCTAGTAGACCTGCTTTTCAAGAAATGTTGAAAGATGTTCTTTAGAAAAAAGGAAAATGATGTAGGTCAGAAACTTGGATCTACATTTAAAATGAAAAAAAAAAAAAAGAAAAGAGAAGAAAAGGAGGACCATCAAAGAAGCAATAAGTAAAGGTAAAATAAAAACTTATTTTTTCTTTGAGACAGGGTCTCACTCTGTCGCCCAGCCTGGAGTGCAATGGTGCAATCTTGGCTCACTGCAACCTCCACCTGCTAGGCTCTCAAGCAATCCTCCTACCTCAGGCTCCTGAGTAGCTGGGACTACAGTCTTGTGCCACCATGTCCATCTTACTTTTTTTGTTGTTGTTGTTTTAATTTTTTGTAGACAAGGTCTCACTATATTGCCCAGGCTGATCCTGGACTCCTGGACTCCTGGACTCAAGTGATTCTCCCACCTTGGCCTCCTAAAGTGCTGGGATTACAAGCATAAGCCACTGCACCTGTTTTTATTATTCTTAGCTGACCTAATAGATAGCAGTTTGTCCAATAATAGCAATAATTATTCAATTATGTATGCTTATTCATATATCATATATATTTATGTTTATATATATGTGAAATGAAATGAATGACAGCAATGATACAAGGGATGGGAGGAAGGAATTAAGGTTTTGTTATTATAAAACAATCACACTACCTGTGAAGTGGTACAGTGTTATTTGGAAGTGGACTTGAATTGATTGTAAATATATATTGTAATCTAAGGCAATTTTTTAAAAAAGTATAACTGATATGCTAAAAAAAGGAGAAAACAGAATCATAAAATGCTCAGTTGAAAATAAAGATAGATACAAAAAACCAGGGCAAAAAGTAGAAAACAAAAACAAATATGGTAGATATTAATCTAGCTATATCAGTAATCACTTTGAACATAGGCTAAATGTACCAATTAAAAGACAGAGATTTTTGGAGTGGACCAAAAATCAAAACCCAACTATATGTTGTCTAAAAGAAACCCAATCTAAATCTAAAAACATATAGGTTAAAAGTAGATGGATGGAGGAAATATAGCATGGTAATACTAATCAAAAGAAAGCAGGAGTGGCTATATTAATTTTAGAACAGACTTCAAATCAAGGAGAGTTGTCAGAAATAAAGAGCATTACATAATAATAGGGGGGTCAATTCTTCAAGAAGACATAAGAATTTTTAATATGTATACACCTAAAAATAGTTGTCAAATTCATGAGGCAAAAACTAATAGAATTGCAAGAAGACATAAATGAATCCATTATCATACTTGAAGACTTCAGTACTGACCTATCAGAAATGAACAGATCCAGCAGGCAGAAAATCAGTAAAGGCATAGTTGAACTCAACAGCACCATCTGTCAAATGGATATAGTTGATATCTACAGACTAATTCATCCAACAGCAGTAGAATGCACATTCTTCTCAAGCTCACATGGAACATTGACCAAGACAGACCATGTTCTGGGCCATAAAACACACCTTAACAAATAGGATAGAAATCATACAATGCCTGCTCTCAGATTACAATGGGATTAAAGTAGAAATGAATAAGAGAAAGATAAGTGGAAAATCCCAAAATACATGGGGACTAAATAATATGCATCTAGATAACACATGGGACAAGTCAGAGGACTGTCACTACCCAACTTCAAGATTTACAATAAAGCCAAGTCATCAAGACAGTGTGTTATTGACAAAAGAATAGACAAATAGATTAATAGGACACAAAAGAGAGCCCAGGAATAGACCCATATAAATACAGTCAACTTATCTATGACAAAGAAACAAAAGCAATACAATGGAGCAGATTGTCTTTTAAACAAACATTGCTAGAACAACTGGACATCCACATGCAAAAAGTAAAAAAATAAATGAACCTAGACACAGACCTTACATCTTTCACAAAAATTAACTTAAAATGAATCATAGACCTAAATATGAAGTGCAAAACCGTAGAACTCCTAGAAGATAACATAGGGCAAAACTTAGATGATCTTGGGTATAGAAAAGACTTTAGATGAAACACCAAAGGCATAATCCAAGCAAGAAATAATAAGATGGACTTCATTAAAATTTAAAACTTCTGCTCTGTGAAAAACAATGTCAAGAGAATGAGAAGACAAGCCACAGACTGGAAAAAAATATTTGCAAAAGACACTGTCATGCAAAATATACAAATAACTCTTAAAACTTAACACTAAGAAAAGAAAAACTCAATTTAAAAATGAGCCAAAGCCCTTTATATATATATCATCAAAACACGACAAGCATATTAAAAGGTGCTCTCCATTATATATCATCAGGAAAATGCAATTTAAAACAATGAGATAACAATGCACACATCTATTAGAATGACCAAAATCTAAAATACAACAACAAATGCTGACAATAACATGGAGCAACAAGAATTCTCACTCATTGCTCTTGGGAATGCAACATGGTACAGCCCCTTTGAAAGACAGTCTGGCAGTTTCTCACAAAACTAAACATCCACTTACCATACAATCTAGCAGTTATGTCCCTGTGTATTTACCCAAGTGAATTGAAAACTTACATCCAATTTTTTAAAACCTGCACACAGATATTTAAAGCAGCTTTATTCATCATTGCCAAAACTTGGAAGCAACCAAGACATTTTTCAGTGGGTGAATAGATTAAAAAAAAAAAAAAAAAAAAACCTGTGGTACATCTAGATAATGGAATATTATTCAGAACTAAAAAGAAATGAGCTATCAAGCCACAAAAAGACATGGAGGAACATTAAATGCATATTGCTAAGTGAAGGAAGCCAATCTGAAAAGGCTTACACTGTATGATTCCGACTATATTACATTCTGGAACTGGCAAAACTATGAAGATAGTGGAAAGATCAGTGGTTTCCAGAGTTTGGGATTGGGGGTAGGGGTGAATAGGCAGAATAAAGGGGAGTGAAAATACTGTATATGACTGCAATGATAAATACATGTCATTTTACATTTGTGCAAACTACTATATGACTGCAATGATAAATACATGTCATTTTACATTTGTCCAAACTCATAGAATGTACAACACCAAGAAAGAACTCTAATGTAAACTATGAACCTTGGTTGATTTTGATGTGTCAATGAAAGTTCAATTGTAACTCAAGTACCACTCTGGTGGGGGATGTTGACAATAGGAGAGCCTATCCAAGTGTGAAGTTAGAGAGTATGTGGGACATCTCTGTCTGATATGGTTAGGCTTTGTGTCCCCACCCAAATCTCATCTTGAATTGTAATCCCTAGGTGTTGAGGGAGAGGCCTGGTGGGAGGTTATTGGATCCTGAGAGCAGTTTTCCTCATTCTGTTTTCATGATGGTGAGGGATTTCTCACAAGATCTGAGAGTATTATAAATGGCGGTTTCCCCTAGTCCCCTGGGCTTCTCTCTCTCTCTCTCCTGCCGTCATGTAAGACATGCCTGCTTCCCCTTCTGCCATGATTTTAAGTTTCCCGAGGGCTCCCAGCCATGCAGAGCTGTGAGTCAATTAAACCTCTTTCCTTTATAATGACCCAGTCTGGGATAGTATCTTCATAGCAGTGTAAGAATAAACTAATACATTGTCCCTCCTTCTTAATTTACTGTGAACCTGCAACTGCTCTAAAAAATCATCTTTTAAAAAAATTCTTACTGTACCATTTACCTCCTCCCTGGTAGCATTTACCCAAATGGTAAATTTACATTGATTTGTGTAATTATTTGATTAATGTGTATCTTCCCCACTAAACAGTAAATTCCAAGATTTTTGTTCACCATAAATTAACTAGTGCTCAGCATATAGCGAGGTTTCAAAATTACTTGAATGACTATATATAAATGTACAAATATAGCAAATGTTTTTAAATTCATTAAACCATTATCTTCAATGCTTCTTTCATGATGATTTTCAGAGGAAAAGATAGGAGTGATGCAGGGGAAGAGAAAGAAGTATCTGTTCGTATTTGTTTCCTGCGGTCATTTGGTTAAAGCCTAAGCAACATCTCTGTTATAGTGGTTTGATAATAATAAGAGTTTGCATTCCTGCAGCACTTTTCTTCCAAAGTGCTCCTATGGTTTGCAGACAGATCTCAGCCTCACTTTGGGGTGACTCTTCTACAAACGATGCTAAAAACAGATCTTGTCTTGCTACTAACCAAGCGTAATGAGTTTTCTCTGAGAAGGTGCCAGGTCCCCTTCCAAAGTACTTACCCTGTATCTTTTTATGATCATCTCATTTTCTTAATACAACCACATGACGTCAAAGGCAATAAAAGCAACCATCTTTGCAGGAACTCTCAAAAGGAGCCATTTAGGGTCTCTGCACCTCTTTTCTCTAGGTAGGCAAAAGGGTTGTGATCCATCCCAGTGGGTGGGGTGGGAATGCTTGTTTTTACCTAACCTTTATTGAGCACTTACTTTGTGCTAGTCCCTTTATTGATCACTTACTTTGCGCTGTCTATGCATCACCTGGTTTAATCAAAACCAGAAAAGGGTCTCTGGGCGTCCAGCGTGGGTCTGATGTGATTACCAGCTGGTTGTCAAGGCAACTTAGCCACTTGCAGGCCAGGCCTGAGCCAGGGAATAGGGAAGTGGGTCTCCCCGCTTCCCCTGCAAGCAGGTGAAGGTTCAGTTTCCAGGGCCACCCCCCACTACCCAACACGCTTACCCTCCTGGCTCAGCGAGGGCAGAGTGGGCAGCACCTGCCTGTCCAGGTCCTGCAGGGCACGGGCGATCGTATCCAACATCTCCAATTTCCAGGTGACTCCGTACTGAATCTTCTATGGGTCTCTTCTCTCCTATATGGAGTGTATACAAAAATGATTCTCCCACCCTCCAGCCCCTTCTCCACGGAGCTTTGGATGTGCCTTAAAAATCAGAATGACGAAAATCCTGAATCTGTTGACTCTTTTTTCCTCTTTCTTAAATAAACTTAAAAGATTCTTTCTCGCCGTCCCTCCCCACTGCCCTGGCTCTCGGGCAGCTCCCACCACAGGAGCCGCAGGAACTGCTGTCCGGCACTGAGTGAGAGTGTGCAGACCCGCGCCCTCCGTACCAGGGAGAGACCCAGTTAGGGGTGAGCTGCAGCCTCGAGGAAGGGAGGGGCACCAGGGAGAATGGGCCCGACAGGAAAGGGCGGGGCGCGTTGCTGGGACGCGAGAAAGACTCGCTCGGTTGCTAAGGCGTCAAGGCTGGGATTCGACCTCACCCCCTTAGATGGGCAGCTTCCAGGTTGCCTAGGTGATTCGGAAGCTCGAGGAAGCAAGGTTGGAAGTAACTTAAAGATAAATAAATAATTGGTTTTTACTTATCTGACCCCGGGCAGCGAAGAAACGTGGTTAGAGTGGTAGTTTTTGTACCTTGGACAAATCTAGGAATGCCTTTTGCTCAGAGCGATGGATATTTGAGTCTCCAGATCTGTTTGAGAGTTTGAGCTCGAATTTATTTCTTTGTTTACTTTTCCCTGGGCTCTCTTCCTAGGAAATGGAGAGCTGGAGAAGTGGGGAGGAGGGAATTGACTTTTTTTAAACTACAGTCATTTCTCCCTTTTCTCTACATGTCACCAGTCTCATCCTGAAGAATTGTGTGCATACTCTCCCCTCTGCTGATAATTATCACAAGCTGAAGATACCTATGCAAAACCCATCCAAGTCAAAAAATAGAATGCTAGCACATTGCACAGATCAGCACCTCATTACCCCTCCAGTCATTAGCCAACACATACTGCAGATTCATTTTTCCTGTTGATTCTTTGGAATCATATATTATGTATTCCTTTGTGTCTGGCTCTATTCAAATTCACATTATGTTCATGAGGTTCATCCGTAGTTTCTATGGTAATAATTTCTTCATTTACACTGTTGTGTATTATTCCTTTTTATGAATATGGCACAATTTATGCATTCCACTGTTGAAGGGCATTTGTGTTGTTTCCCTTTGAGGCTACTGGGAATAATGCTGCTGCAAACATTCTCATAGAACACTTTTGACAGATACATGTACTCATTTCTGATGTGTATATAGGGGTAGATTCATGGGTCATGAGAAATGCATGTGATCAATTTTAATAGATAATGCCAGCTAATTTTTAGTGGCAATATCAGCATTATTGTTCCATATTAAGATAATGGAGTTATAAAAATAATTGTTTTACAATGCATTCGATTTTGAATTAAATATAGTGATACTTTTAATCTGTAGAAAAGCTGTCTTCAGTTCCAGGAGATGGTGGTGGATGCTAATTGTCAGTGAATTGCAGATGGCTAAAGGAAGCTCTAAAAGAATAAGGACAAATTTGTCGACTTTTCTTCCAAGGTCTTATTTTCCTTTTGTCAAAGGTCTCTTGACAAACAAGGCGGTGTAGATATGTGTAACCCTGTGTTGACTAGAAACTTTTAATGAGCTATAAATATTATATATCCTGAAAATACATACTTTTCAGTTGCTAACAAAACTCAGGCAAACCGTGTACTTCCACCACTACAAATTTACTCCTTGGCTATATTGGCGTGATACATGCAAAGATATATGTATATGCAACATTGTTTATAATGTTAATTCTTAGAATCAGCCTAAGATGACCATCATAGGGAACTGGTTAAATTGTGACTACATACATTGGAATACATTTCAAGAGTTTACTTAAAAGAAAACTGCACATTTATGTGCTGATGTTGAAAAAGTTTCAAAATATCATAAGTAAAAACCAGTAGCAGCATAGTATTTTTATGTAATGTAATCCTGTTTCCTTCAAATATAAGCATATAAGTATGCATACATATTCGTATATATTTTTGTAAATATATGGAATATTTGAGGAAAGATACATTCAAAAAATATCAACAGTGAAATTTTGAATCACACAAAATTGTATATGGCAGAGGAGGCATTTCAAGAACTTTTATATTCACTTTTCTCCTTTATTTACTGTTTAACAAGAGCATGAATTACTTTATAATATTTAAGATAATTTATCAAAGAGAGGAAGAGAGAGAGGTACAGGTAGAGTGTAGGAATTTATGCAAACATTGAAGGAAAGAAACAGGGCCAAAATTTTCCCAAGTATTTCAATGTACATTTACTTTTCTGCAAGCTCCAACTTGCCTTGCAAAACCCACACTGAATGGGCGGTCATTTTTACCGAAGCCCCAAGGCACACACAATATTAAGTGGTTTATGTTAAAGGCAACTTGGAAAACTACTGAAAAAGAAAGCATAATACTCATTTTACAACACCAGAATAGAAATTTGCAATAAATAATTTAACCCACATCTATATGGAGTACTTAATTTGTGCCAAGCACTTTGCTAGTTGCTAAAAGGAATACAGACACTTACCAGAAAATCCCTACAGATAAGAAGTTCACAATTCATTTTTCACCATTTTAACAAATATTTATTGCAGGAGGTTCTAAAATCAGGATTGGGTTTCAAAGTCAAAGTGTAAATTGAAAATTGGATGTGGGAAAACTACTCTAGAAATCCCTTCTTAGGAGGGGACCATATCAGAGACCCACATATGCCATCTCTCAGTTTATAGACCCAATGCAAACAGTCTTTCTCCCCTCACACTGGTGCAGATCACTTTCTTCAGGAGAGGTGTAATGAAACAGTTGGCTAGAGTTTAGGAAAGCAGTCTTATTCTAAAAATTCAACCAAATAGAATTAATTGTATGTACTCAACATTGTGCCATGCTAACACTATGATACGCACTCATGAACTGAGACAGATTGAAAATATAGCAGATGTATATCTTCTGTCCCTTGCTTACTCAAGGATTTATGCAGAAACAGACTTGCAGTAGCTTCATAGAGTGTCAGCTTAGCTAAGATAGAACTACATTTTCCAGAATTCCCTTTCCTGTATGATTCTAGGTTAGGGTTAGTCAAAAGAGAATGTGCGTGAGATTTGGAAGGCAGAAGTAAAGCAGCAGCCATTTGATCTGAAGCCCTAAAGGTCATCATGGGGCTAGGCCCTGATCTGCTGGCTCACCATGTAGGCATGGGCCAGCAGCCTGGCCTGCAGCTCTGCAACTCCTGCCAGATCTCCTTATTGTGCTTCTCTCAATCTTAGACCAGGTACATGTGCAGCAGTGTTGCCAAAGGCACTGCCTAATCCTGTAAGTCCCTCACATCACTGAGGTTGGATGCAAGGAAATACAGATGTAGGCTGCAATTTGTCCTCACAGGATCTAGTTTGCCTGTGTGTAACCACCCAATGGGTTCTTCTTGCCTACTGGAATGAAACCAATTTATCAAGATGGGGGAGTTGCAATAGAGAAAGAGTTTAATACAGGTAGAGCTGGCTAAATGGAAGACTAGAGTCTTCTTATTACTCAGATCAGCCTCCTTGAAAATTCAAAGGCTAGGGTTTTTTAGTTTGGTGGGAAAGGAGCTAGGGAATGGGGAGTGCTGATAGTTTGGGTCAGGGATGAAAACATAGGAAGTTGAAGCTGTCCTTTTGTGCTGAGTCAGTTCCTGGTGGAGGCCACAAGACCAGATGAGCCGGTTTTTCAGTCTGGGATGTGCCAGCTAATCCATCAGAATGCTGGGTCAGAAAAATCGCTCAAACATCAATCTTAGGTTTTACAATAGTAATGTTATCTATAGGGGCAATTGGGGAGGTTAGCAATCTTGTGGCCTCTGGCTGCATGACTCCTAGGCCATGGTTTCTGAGCTTGTGGCTAATTTGTTGGTTTTACAAAGGCCAATCTGGTCCCCATGAAAGGAGGAAGTTTGTTTCAGGGAGGGACTGTTACCATCTTTGTTTCAAAGTTAAACTATAAATTCCTCCCATGTTAGTTAGTTCAGCCTATGCCCGGGAACGAACAAGGGCAGCTTGGAGGTTAGAAGCAAGATGGAGTTAATTAGGACAGATTTCTTTTACTGCCATAATTTTACTATGTCAGATTTTTCTTACTGTCATAATTTTTGCAAAGGCAATTTCACTTGTGGGTTCCAGATTGTTCTCACCAGTTCCAATCTTTCCTTATTCTTCCCCATTTCATGACCATCTTTTCTTCCTATTAGCCTTGCTGGCTTTAGGCCTTACACCAGACACAGAGGCCAACACCAGACAGAGATGACTTAATCAGCTCCTACAACTATGTAAGGGCTAGTGCTCATAATAAATTTTATATTTTCTATCACTCTTACAGGTCCTGCTTCTCTGATTGAACCTGAATGATACAGGACTGGTAGTTAAAACTGAACTATTTCAATTTAAAGTATTCTCTTTAAGTTTTACTTAGACTTGAATCCACATAAATTATGTGTTTGTGCACTGCAACTGTATTGTAAAGATGTGTTACCTTAGTCTGTTTTGTGTTGCAAAGGACTACCTGAGAGACTGAGTAATTTATAAAGACAACATATTTATTTGGTTCACAATTAAGAATGGCTGGAAGGTTCAAGATTGGGTATCTGCATCTGGTGAGGGCCTCAGGCTGTTTCCACTCATGGCACAAGGCCAAGGCAAAAGGGAGCCAGCTGTGTAGAGATCACTTGGTGACAGAGGAAGCAAAAGACAGGTAAGGGAGATGCCAGCCTCTTTTTAACAGCCAGCTCTGAGAAATTAATAGAGTGAGCACTCCCTACCTAGGGAGGTCATATATCTATTCATGGGTTTCGCTCCCATGACCAAAACACCTGCCATTAAGCCTCATCTCCAACACTGGGGATCAAATTTCAACATGAGGTTTGGAGGGGACAAATATCCAAACCATAGCGTATGTTTAATGTCATGTTTGAGACATGAAGACAGTGTAATGGGAATTCAAGGGGAGGAAATTTATATCTCTATTAGGCCATTCTTGCATTGCTATAAAGAAATACCTGAGACTGGGAAATTTATTTTAAAAAGAGGTTTAATTGGCTCATGGTTCTGCAGCTGTACAAGCATGGTGCTGGCATCTGTCCAGCTTCTGGGGATGCCTCAGGGAGCTTTTACTCATAGAGAAGGCAAAGCAAGAGTAGGCTCATCACATGGTGAAAGCAGGAGCAAGAGAGAGAGTGGGTGGGGGAAGGTGCCACACACTTAAACAGCCAGATCTCACAAGAACTCATTCACTATTATGAGGATAGCACCAAGTTATGAGGGATCCACCCCCATGATCCAAATGCTCCCTGCCAGGCCCCACCTACATGCAACATGGGGATTACAATTCGACATGAGATTTGGCGGGGACAAATATTCAAACTGTATCAACTTCTAACTGGGATGATTAGCCTGAATGCTAAACAAAGAAGCTTGAATTTTATTTGGAAGGTGTGGATAGTTCCTGAAGGCCTTGAATAAGAAAATGACCTAATCACCACTATATTCTTCTGTATTATATTAAAAAGAAGCTTGAATTTCATTATATAAGTAATCCATATGTCAGATAACAACTAATCAGAGAAATTTCTCAGAGAGATAGGGGAAAGCTACCAAATAACTGAAAGGATAACCATAGAAAGACTGGCTACGGAATGATCAATGTGATTGAGTGACAGCCATTTAGAAGCTTTTGACAGATGAAACTGCAAAGATGCATACATTTTCTTACAACACAAATGAAAAAAGGTAAATTAGCTAAAGTGATAAATGAGATTACCTTGAAATTAAGCTGTGGAATGATCTCCCAAAGAAAAAATATAGAAAACTCATCAAGTCAGACTATTTGAAAGTAGACCATTTCAAGTAGGAGTTAACACACTATCGTTACTCTACCTGGACTCTTTGCAGAATAGAAGTCATACAGTCGGGCTTTCTCATGTTTAATAGATGTTATCTCAATGAATAATAAATATGATAATGATACCCATGCATGTAACATTATCTATTTATGAATAGAAGAGAAAGTTAATATTTAAACTGTACTCATCTGACCTACACCTTTTATAAACACTTTGCAACTTTTTTCCATTTCACTTAAACTAAAGTGAGGAATTCAGCATTTGGAAATCTGAGCTCAAGTCTAGTATTAACATAAATAGGTTTGTGTTTATAACTGAATAAAATCTTAATATTTCTGAGCCTGCTTGTTGTTAAAGTAGTAATAATGACGGTAAATGTTAACAAGTATATCCCAGTAAACTTAAAGAAATAATGATAAAAGTAAAAATAGGAAAAAAGGCTCTTTGGAGCCCCAAAATTCTAAGCCTGCAGATACTTGCCCCATTTTACCATAAGATTATACCACTTTACGTAGGCAAAACCAAATGTATATTCTATAAACAAAAGAATGCCTCTTGACTTAAAATGGAGACTACTGATAAATAAATATATTTTGAAAAATTGTAAAATAAGTAACTTTAGGCAATGTATGGTAAGTTGGTCAGCCAGTTCACTTCACACAATATACAAAAATTAACTTAAGATAGGTCATAGACCTAAATCTAAAAGATATAAAAGTTCTAGAATAAAACATAAGAGAAAAATTTTGTGATCTTGAAGTTAAGCAAATATTTAAGACACAAAGCATGAATGATAAAGTTGGACTTTATCAAAATTCAAAACTTTTGCTCTTTAAAGGCATCATTAAAAAATGAAAAGTCACAGAATCGTAGAAAATATTCACACTACAAATACCTGACAACTGATATACAAAATGTATTTTTAAAATCTCCCAAAGCTCAGTAATAAGAAAATAATTCAATTTCTTTAATGGACAAAATATTTGAACATACATTTTACAAAAGCAGATATGTAAATGGCCAGTAAGGAGATGGAAAGGTTTTCAACATGGTTAGTCATTAGGAAAACGCATATTAAAACCACAATGAGACAGCACTACATTAGGATGGCTACAATTAAAAAGACTGATAATACCAAATGTTAGTGAAGATGTGGAACAATTGGAGCTTATACTCAAGGTGTGAATGTAAAGTAGTTCAAAAAACTGGCAGTTTCTTATAAAGTTAAACATACACCTACCATATGACCAGCCATTCTAGTTCTAAGCATTCAACCTATAGAGATAAAAAATATGTGTTCACACAAAGTGTTAAATGCAAATATTCGTAGCAGCCTTATTCACAGCAGCCAAAAATGTAAAACAGCCCATGTGTCTATCAAATGGAAAATGGATAAACAAGTAATAGTATATCCATACAAAGTAACACTACTTAGTAATAAAAAGAAATGAACTACTGACATAGGTAACATGGATAAACCTCAGAGTTATCATGCTGGCTGATAGAAACAAGACAGAAAGAATACATACTGTGTGGTTTCATTTATATAAATTCTAGAAAATGCAAACTAATTTATAGTGAGTCCAGCAAATCAGTGATTGGCTGGGCCAGGATCAGAAGGAGAAATGAACTGCCACGGGGGCATGGGAAATATTTTGGGGTAATGGATATATTCTGTATCTTGAATGTGGTAGTGATTTCACAGGAGCCTACAGTTGTAAAAATTCATCAAAGTGTGCACTCGAAATGGATACAGCTTATTGTATGTATCTTGAAGATTTTTTTTTAAAAGAAGCAACCCAGAATTCTAGGAAAGTAAACTTAAAAGCTTAATAAAGGCAAACTTAAATAAAATTTAGTTAATTCATAAGTTGACTAAAAAGTAAAGAACTTACTTGAGGATTTTAACAGTAGACAGAGAACAACATAAGACAAATGAACTTAATGAAATTATCCAAATTGAACCTCAAAAAGGAAAAAGGTAAAAAGAACCTCACACAGTAAGAAATGTGAAATATATGAAGTTCCAGGAAGAGAAGAAAGACAGAATAAGAAAGAAGTAATCATTTGGGAAAAATGTATGATAATTTTCCAAATTGATGAAAAGTAGTAACAAAATCTTCAAGAAGCTTAGCAAGTCCCAAATAGGATAAATACAATGGAGATGACACGTAGGTACATAAAAGTCAAACTTGTTAAACCAAATATTAAAAAAAAACCTTTAAAGCTGCTAGAGAAAAAAAAGACAATCACAAGAAATGCCACTGACATCATAATTAAAACATCAAAGTGCAACACTGTATGTAATGATAACTTTAAACTGCTGAAAGAAAAAACTGCCAAACTTGTACTTTATACTCAGGAAAAATATTTTTCAAAGTCAGGAACAAAGTTTTAAAACTTTATCAGGCAAATAAAATATAAGAAAAAAGCAGAGGATGTTTTCGGATTGAAGGAAAATGATCCCAGATAGAATATGAAAGTGGAATAAAGAATGAACAGCTCTAGGGAGGTTAAATTAATAGATAAAAATAAAACAAAATTGGCTATTGAAAGCAATAATAATAACTATATCATCCAAGGTTTTAACATATAAAAATAAAATATATAACAAGAAAATCAGAGTAAGGCATCAGGCAACAAAGGAATCGCTGAGAGATGGGAAGCACATGAGGTAAACTCTACAATTGCCCCAGCTTACTGCCTGGAGAAAATTTTCAGGCTGCAATGCAGGGATGGGAGAAAACCACAAACCCACAGAGAGAGACGGAAAGTTCCAGAGATCTTCAGAGGGTCCCCTAAAGTATTCAGTTGAGGACTGATTTGTACATGCATGTGAGAAAGCTACCCATGGCCAGAGAAAAGAACTATCCAGAAGAATCAAAGGAAACAGTTTCCATAGATCACAGAGATCCAGGAAAACACCTTTTCCCAACAGCCAAAATAGAAAACCTCATAATTCATGGGGTGTTGGAGAGGAGTACAAAGAATGGTCTTGGCTCAGTAGGGGGGAAAGTTAACCTTAGACTAAACACTGCTTCATTTCTTCCCAATAAAGCTAGAAGGAAGACCTAAAACTTCATTTTAGCCAACCTGTTTTAAAGTAACTTGACTGCATCCCGAAAGCAAGTTCAGTAATATTTACAGGAATACAAAAGTATCAACAACCAAACAAGGTAAAATTCATAATGTATGACATCCCCCAAAAAATTACCAGGCATGCAAGGAAGCAAGAAAGTATGATCCATAATGAGGAAAGAGAAAATCATTCAATTTAAACATGACCAAGAAATGACACAAATAATAGAATTAGTAGACAAGAACACTAAAACAGTTATCGTATTAGTAGTTAATATGTTCAAGAAGCAAAAATAAAATATTAAACATGTTAACTGGCAACACTGGAGATATTAAAAACAAAGAACTTCCAGACATTAAAACCACAATGCCTGAGTTGAAAAGAATACATTGGATAGGATTAGTGTCAGAAGAAAGGTTGGTGAACTTGAAGACGTAGTAAAAAAAAAAATCCGTAATGAACTACAGAGAGAAAAACTATTGAAAAAAAAGAACAGAATATCAGTTAGCTGTGGGACAGCTTATAAGGAAACAAATATAGGCCAAGTGCGGTGGCTCACACCTATAATCCCAACACTTTGGGAGGCCAAGGTGGGTGGATCACAAGGTCAGGAGTTTGAGACTAGCCTTGCCAACATGGTGAAACCCCATCTCTACTAAAAATACAAAAATTAGCCGGGTGTTGTGCGTGTCTGTAATCTCAGCTACTTGGGAGACTGAGGCAGGAGAATCGCTTGAACCTGGGAGGTGGAGGTTGCAGTGAGCCAAGATCACACCATTGCACTACAGCCTGGGCAATAGAGTGAGACTCCATCTCAAAAAAAAAAAAAAAGAAGACAAATATATATACAATTCAAGTCCCTGCATAAGGAGAGAAACTTGCAGACAGAAAAATAGTTTAAAGAGATAATTACCAAAATTTTTCCAAGATAGATGGTGATAAATATGTATATTATGAACCCTGTAGTTAACAACTAAAGTAATACAACAAAGACTTACAGCAAATAAGCTGACAAAGAAGATAAAATGAAGTCATAAAAATATACTCAGTTTAAAACAAGACAGAAAAAGAGAACAAAGAGAACAAAAACCAGATAAGACAAATAAAAAACAAATAGCAAGATGGTAGATTTAAACCTAATCATATCAATGTTAATGATATATAAATTCCCTAAATGTAATATAAATTGTCCCATAAATGGTTTAAATACCCCAACTAAAAGTCAGAAGTTGTTGAATTGGTTAAAATGCGTAACATAACTATATACTGCCTACAAGAAATATATTTTAAATCTAAATAAATGGATGAAAACTCAAGGGGTGATAACAAATATACCATGCTGACCTTGACCAACAGAAAACTGGAGTGGCTATATTAATATCAGACACATTAGACTTCAGAGCAAACAGTGTTACCAGAGATAAAGAGTGTCATTTCATAATAAAAAAAGGTTTCAATTCATCAAGAAAACATAAAAATTATAAACATTTATTCTCCTAATAACTGAGCCTCAAAATACATAAAGTAAAATCTGATAAGGATAAGTTTGAGGATTAACAATTTTTTTTTTTTTTTTGAGATGGAATCTTGCTCTGTCGCCCAGGCTGGAGTTCAGTGGCATGATCTCGGCTTGCTGCAACCTCCACCTCCCGGGTTCAAGCAATTCTCCCGCCTCAGCCTGCCAAGTAGCTAGGACTACAGGCGCCCACCACCACGCCCAGCTAATTTTTTGTATTTTTAGTAGAGACGGGGTTTCACCATGTTAGCCAGGATGGTCTTGATCTCCTGACTTCATGATCCGCCTGCCTCAGCCTCCCAAAGTGCTGGGATTACAGGTGTGAGCCACCGTGCCCAGTCAAACAATTTTTAACTTTCTTTCTTTTTTTTTTTGGGGACACAGTCTCGCTCTGTCTCCCAGGATGGAGTGCCGTGGCATAATCTCAGCTCACTTCAACCTCTTCCTCCTGGGTTACAGTGATTCTCCTGCCTCAGCTTCCTGAGTAGCTGGGAATACAGGCATGCACCACCACGTTCAGCAAATTTTTATATTTTTAGTAGAGATGGGGTTTCGCCATATTGTCCAGGCTGGTCTCAAACTCCTGACCTCAAGCGATCTGCCTGCTTCTATCTCCCAAAGTGTTGGGATTACAGGTGTGAGCCACTGTACCTGACAGTTTTTAGCTTTCTTAATGCAAAGACATATCTATAGCTTATTATTTTATATAAACTTTACATTTATTACTTAAGATATAATAATAACTTTTATCTTGACCAAGGAAATGAGCCATAGAAAATGACTAAGTTGAAAATGATTACAGACATGGTGGCTCACACCTGTAATCCCAGCACTTTGGGAGGTCGAAAAGGGTGGATCACTGGAGGTCAGGGGTTGGAGACCAGCCTGGCCAACATAGTGAAACCCCATCTCTACTAAAAATACAAAAATTAGCCAGTCATGGTGGCTCACACCTGTAATCCCAGCTACTTGGGAGGCTGAGGCAGGAGAATCGCTTGAACCCGGGAGGCAGAGGTTGCAGTGAGCCAAGATTGTGCCACAGCATTCCAGCCTGGGTGACAGAACAAGACTCCGTCTCAAAAAATGAGAAAAGGACTACGTTTTGTTTGTTTGTTTTTTTTTTTTTTGATGGGGAGATGAGTTCCTTTGTTGTTTTTATTTTTTATTTTATTATACTTTAAGTTCTAGGGTACATGTGCACAACATGCAAGTTTGTTAGATATGTATACATGTGCCATGTTGGTGTGCTGCACCCATTAACTCTTCATTTACATTAGGTATTTCTCCTAATGTTATCCCTCCCCGTCCTCCCAGGCCCCGGTGTGTGATGTTCCCCACCCTGTGTCCAAGTGTTCTCATTGTTCAGTTCCCACCTATGAGTGAGAACATGCAGTGTTTTGTTTTCTGTCCTTGCAATAGTTTGCTCAGAATGATGGTTTCCAGCTTCATCCATGTCCCTACAAAGGACGTGAACTCGTCCTTTTTTATGGCTGCATAGTATTCCATGGTGTATATGTGCCACATTTTCTTAATCCAGTCTATCATTGATGGACATTTGGGTTGGTTCCAAGTCTTTG
>NW_012102876.1:3450605-3497336 GCF_000951045.1 Mandrillus leucophaeus
CTGAAGTTGCTTATCAGCTTAAGGAGATTTGGGGCTAAGCCGATGGGGTTTTCTAAATATACAATCATGTCATCTGCAAACAGGGACAATTTGACTTCCTCTTTTCCTAACTGAATACCCTTTATTTCTTTCTCTTGCCTCATTGCCCTGGCCAGAACTTCCAACACTATGTTGAATAGGAGTGGTGAGAGAGGGCATGCCTGTCTTGTGCCAGTTTTCAAAGGGAATGCTTCCAGGTTTTGCCCATTCAGTATGATATTGGCTGGGGGTTTGTCATAAATAGCTCTTATTATTTTGAGATACATCCGATCACTACCTAGTTTATTCAGAGTTTTTAGCATGAAGGGCTGTTGAATTTTGTCAAAGGCCTTTTCTGCATCTATTGAGATAATCATGTGGTTTTTGTCTTGGTTCTGTTTATATGATCGATTACGTTTATTGATTTGTGTATGTTGAACCAGCCTTGCATCCCAGGGATGAAACCAACTTGATCGTGGTGGATACACTTTTTGATGTGCTGTTGGATTCAGTTTGCCAGTATTTTACTGAGGATTTTTGCATCGATGTTCATCAGGGATATTGGTCTAAAATTCTCTTTTTTTGTTGTGTTCTGCCAGGCTTTGTTATCAGGATGATGCTGGCCTCATAAAATGAGTTTGGGAGGATTCCCTCTTTTTCTGTTGATTGGAATAGTTTCAGAAGGAATGGTACGAGCTCCTCTTTGTACCTCTGGTAGAATTTGGCTGTGAATCCGTCTGGTCCTGGACTTTTTTTGGTTGGTAGGCTAGTAATTATTGCCTCTATTTCAGAGCCTGTTATTGGTCTATTCAGGGATTCAACTTCTTCCTGGTTTAGTCTTGGGAGGGTGTATGTGGAAAATGACTAAGTTTGTGCTGACATAAACAAAGCAAATTACTTCCATATGTTTATTTAAAAAAAAAAAACAAAAAACACTGCCTGCAAATAAATGTCAGATTTTTATGGCTTTAATGCTGAGTTCTTACAAATAGTTCAAGAACAAACAATACTGGATTTACACAAACTATTCCTGAGAATTAAAAAAGAAAGGACATGTCTGCACTCACTTTTTAAGACTGGCAAAACATTGGTACCAAAATATGACATTACAAGTAAGGAAATTTATAGTCTAGAATCTCTCTTGAACATAGATGTAAAAATCCTAACAAAATATCAATAAATTGGCAGGGTGTAGTGGCTCATGCCTGTAATCCCAGTACTTTGGGAAGTCAAAAGTGAGAGGATTGCTTGAGCCCATGAGTTTGAGACCAGCCTGGGCAACATAGTGAGATCCTGTTTCTAAAAATGTGTTTACATTAGCTGTGTGTGGTGGCATGCCTCTGTAGGCCTAGCTATTCAGGAGGCTGACGTGGGAGGATCAGTTGAGCCCAGGAGTATGTGGTTATAGTGGGCTATGATCATACCACTGCACTGCAGTCTGGGTGACAGAGCAAGACCCTGTCTCTAAAAACAAAACCAAAAAAATCAATAAATGGGATTCCAGGAATGTAAAAAATACATAATATACCATAACAAAGAAAGATGTACTCCAGGAATAAAAGATTTATTTGACATTTAAAAATTCTGTCATTAGAATTCACCACGTTAACAGCATAATATTGAAAGAAGGGGCACAATAAGATCATCTTAATAGGTGAAGAAAACATATTTGATAAAGCTGAACATGCATTGGTGATTTTAGAAAAAAAATCCACAACAAAGGAGAAATTGAATAAAACATCCTTAATCTCAAAGGGTTATCTAGTAATAAAACCCTGTAGCTGTGTCATTATCAGTGGTTAAAGTTTTCTCCCCAAAGTCAAGAAAAGATGGTGATCTCTACTACCACTACTGTTGTTCATCATTATGCTGTAGGCCCAAGACAGTTCTATAAGGCAAGAAAGAGAAATAAAAGGTATAAAGATTGAAAACAAAAAGTAAAACTATTTTCATTTATGTATTACATGATTGTGAAGACAGAAAATCTGAAACTATACAGACTATTAGAATTAATTTAGCAAACTCTCTGGATACAAAGTCAACACATGAAAACCAAGCATATTTCTACTATATACTATCAAGAAATGATCAGAAAATGAAATATTTTAAAATGTAATTTATAATAACATTAAAAATCAAATATTTAGAAACAAATTTAAGAAGAGTTCCACAAAGCTAATAGTGAAAACTACAAAATACTGCTGAGAGAAATTAAAAGTGACCTAAATAAATAAAGAACTATATCATGTGCATGAATCAAATGACTGAAAATTGGTAAGATGGCAGTTTCCCCCAATTTGATAAGTGGATTCAATGCAAACCCAATCTATAAAAACCCATTTAAAATATTTGGTCAACATCAACAGGATAAATCTTAAATTTATATGGAAATGCAAAGAACCTAAAATAGCCAAGAAAATCTTTAAGAAGAATAAAGTTGACAACTTTACTATCAGAGTTCGAGACCAAGTATAAAGCAGCAGCAATTAAGACAACGTGGTATTGGTGCAAGGTTAGGCAAATAGGCCAATGTAACAAAACGGAGTCCATAAATACCCTGTACATATATATTCATTAAGTTTATAACAAAGGTGTTACTACAATTCAATGGAGAAGTGACAGTGTTTTTATTAAATGGTGCTTCAACAACTGTATATCCATATGGGGAAGAAAATAAACTCTTAACTCACAACAAATCCAAAACTTAATTCAAGGTGGATCATATACTCAAATGTGAAATATGAAACAATAAAGCTTTAGAAGAAAACAGAATAACTTCACAACTTTGGGGTAGACAATGATTTCTTAAACTTCACAACTTTGGGGTAGACAGTGACAGAAAAAGCACTAACCTTAAGAGACAAAATTGATACATTTGACTTCATTAAAATTGAGAACCTCTGTTATCAAAATACATTAGCAGGAAACTGAATAGGCAATTACAAAGTAGGAGAATATATTTGCAATACTTACATCTGATAAAGGATTATATACATAAATAACTCTACAGATCAATAAGAAAGCTTTTTAAATGGGCAAAACACTTGAACAGGCACTTTTCAGAAAAGAAAGCTAAACAAACATCTACCTTATGATGCAGCAATTCTATTCCTCAGTATATACCCCCTAAAATAACATACCAAGTACAGTTTATAAGAATATTTAAAGCAGCTTTATACTTAATAACCCAAACTTGGCAACAACCTAAACATCCACTAGCAGGTGAATGTATAAACAAATTGTTATTTATTTATACAATGGAATATAACACAACAATAAAAAAGAATAAACTACCACTGATATACAGAACATAGATAAATCTCCAAAATATTATGGTGAGCAAAAGAAGGGAGACATAAGAGTACAAACTATATGATTGCATTTATGTGAAGCTCAGGACCCAGCACCTAACCTATGTGATAGAAGTAGAGTAGTTATCTCTGGGAAGTAGGGTATTGACTGGAAGTTATTACCAGAGAGCTTCCTTGGGGGCTAAAAAATGTTCTATATCTTGATACGATTGGTGGTTACAAGAGTATGCATTTGTAAAAATATATACATACTTAAGATTTATTTATTTATTTTGGCCGGGCACGGTGGCTAACGCCTGTAATCCCAGCACTTTGGGAGGCATGGGCGGGCAGATCACGAGGTCAGGAGATCAAGACCATCCTGGCTAACACAGTGAAACCCCATCTCTACTGAAAAAAAACATACAAAAAATCAGCCCGGCATGGCGGCGTGTGCCTGTAGTCCCAGCTACTGGGAAGGCTGAGGCAGGAGAATGGCGTGAACCCAGGAGGAGGAGCTTGCAGTGAGCTGAGAGAGCACCACTGCAGTCCAGCCTGGGAGACAGAACAAGACTCCGTCTAAAAAAAAAAAAATTATTTATTTTACTGTATGTGAATTAAACTCGAATTTTAAGAGTATAGACTGGCAGTTTACATACTTTTTTTTTTTTTTCCCCGAGAGAGAGTCTCACTCTGTCGTCCAGGCTGGAGTACAGTGGCACGATCTCGGCTCACTGCAAGCTCTGCCTCCCGGGTTCACGCCATTCTCCTGCCTCAACCTTCCCAGTAACTGGGACTACTACAGGCGCACGCCACCACGCCCTGCTAATTTTTTTTTTTTTTTTTTTTTTTTAGTAGAGACGGGATTTTACCGAGTTAGCGAGCATGGTCTCAATCTCCTGATCTGGTGATCCACCCGCCTCGGCCTCCCAAAGTGCTGGGATTGCAGGTGTGAGTCACCACACCTGGCCTAGTTTACATACTATTTGGCACGTTCCATGCACAGACTTTGTGCAGCATGCTCTTTGGTATCAGAATATTCAAAATGTAAACCTTCTTAATCCTGTCTGGGGACAAAATATAGCATAGTGGCTAAGAGTTTGGATCTAAGAGTCAATTATTCCTAACAAAAATTTGTTGAGCTCCTTATTATGTGCCAGGCTCTGTTCTGGGTAGTGTGGTAATAAGCAGCTAACACAACCAAGAGCCTGCCCTAACAGAGACCATAGTCTAGTAGGAGATACAGACAATACAAATATAAATAATATAATAACGTTACAAAGAAAAATAAGGCAGGACAATTGGATGCACAGTGAGGTGTCTATTTCAGATAGAATAATGTAGCTTCTCTAAGATTACATTTGAGCAGAGACCTAAATGATGTGAAGCCAGTCATGAGAATCTTTAGTGGAAAACTAAACCCTAGGCCTTCAATTTTGCTGTTCTGGAAACCCTGAGCAGGCTATTCAATTTCTCTGCATTTCTGTTTCACCATCCATAAAATATTTATTATTTTATTTCCACATTGTATTAAGGATTAAGTGAGATACATGTAAAGTGCTAACAGTATCTGACATATAAGGACACAATACATAATGTTTGCTTAAATCACGGAATAAGATACAAACAGAATGCATCAGTGTTATAGGGTAGGGGCTTTTGTTTATTCTTTCTTTCTTTCTTTCTTTCTTTCTTAATTTTTTGAGATAGAGTCTCGCCATGTTGCCCAGGCTGCAGTGCAGTAGCACAAACTTGGCTCACTGCAACCTCCACCTCCTAGGTTCAAGCCATTCCCCTGCCTCAGCCTCCTGAGTAGCTGAGATTACAGGCACCTGCCACCACAGCCTGCTAATTTTTGTATTTTTAGTAGAGACAGGGTTTCACCATGTTGGCCAGAATGTTTTAGAACTCCTGACCTCACATGATCCTTGGCCTCCCAAAATGCTGAGATTACAGGCATGAGCCACCGTGCCCGGACACTTTTGCTTATTCTTCTGTATAAATAGTGTAAGTGTTCCATAAGCATTTGGAGTTCAGTGTATTTAATGTAATACCAGTTTTGCAATGCATCAGTTTCAACACACCTATAGGACAGAAAAGGACAAGAAAATGGGGAAGCTAAAGAGCAAGGACTGGCTAAGGAAAACTGAGTATTCTGAGGGATAGAATCAGATCATTACCCTAAACAGATGGCCCACTTTTCCAAGGTCAGGTCATATGATGCAGAATTGAGACAATCCCAATAACAAGCTAAACAGTTGAATAGCCATAGTTTAAATCTGTTTGTACATTTTTCACACCTTTGTTCATTCTGTTTCCTCCACCTGAAATACTGTCCATTCCCAGCCCACCACCTGTGATTCCTAGAGGGCAATGTGCTTTCTGAAGCCTCTCTGCTTCTGGTGGTTCTTTCTTAAATTGGAATTCACCTCCCAATCTCTATCCTGTCCTTGGGTGCAAGCCTCAGCTGTTGTAAGGAAACCCTCCCCTCCCTATCTGTACAGCTAGGTTAGGTGTCCCTCATCTGGGCTTGCATTTACCCAATATTTCTTGAATCATTGTTAAGTAAAAGAGTTTTATAAACATGCAAGTGTTTGGGAACATCCTTGTCCTCCATTCTATACATAAAGCACCATCTGGTGGTGAAAGAAGATGACTATACTTCTAGATCACCAAGATGTGCTTTCTGTTCTCTGAGCTTTGAGAGAGCTTTTAAAATCACATTAGAGGAAAAAAGCCACGCTGACTTGCATAGAGATGTACCTATTGCCAAAGGACAATTTTTCTTGACTGAATGTTTCCTGCTTTCTTGCTCACTTCCATTTTCTTCCACCCTCCTCCCTGTTTCCTTCCATCCTTATTTCTGAATTCCTTTCTCCTGCATTTCAGTTGGCCCATTGAAAACACAGTTCTGGCCAGGCACAGTGGCTCACACCTGTAATCCCAGGACTTTGGGAGGCTGAGGCGGGTGGATCACTTGAGGTCAGAAGTTCGAGACCAGCCCGGCCAGCCTGATGAAACCCTATCTCTACTAAAAATACAAAAATTAGCCTGGCGTGGTGGCGTGTGCCTGTAGTCCCAGCTACTTGGGAGGCTGAGGCAGGAGAATGGCTTTAACCCAGGAGGCGGAGGTTGTGGTGAGCCGAGATCGTGCCATTGCACTCCAGCCTGGGTGACAGAGCTAGACTCTGTCTCAAAAGAAAAAAACAGTTTTGGTTGGCATTTGTTTTGTTTTGGCTGCCCTAAGAGCCTCCATATTTCCTTTTGGAATTCACAGATCTACATTGTGTATAATCTTAGTGGGGCTGCCATTCCTGTAACTACATTCCATTACCAAAGCCGAAGAAAACACACCCTTGCCCTCTTTGACTCTGCAGGACCGGGGGCCAGGTATGTGACCCAATATCAGTCATCAGATGCTCTTTCTGGGGCTCAGACTGTTGAGCTGTTGACAGGCAGACAGCAGGAAAATGTGGAAGTTATTCCCACAGGGATGGTATACGCTTTTCACTATCTTGCTTTAAAAAAATTGCCTGGGTTCCTAATGGCCAATCCCCCAGATCCCCTCTTGATTCCTGCCCATTTCCAGGTCTGATTGTCCTAGCTCCCATCACTCTGAGCGTCTCAACAGTCTTCCAGTAATTTCCTTCTGCTTAATATCTGTGGACTTGTCTGCTTAGAAGTTTATAAAACAACTAAATATCCAACTAGTGTGGTGGCATAAAAGGAAACTATCCACCCTTCCACCCCATTATCAGAGGATTAAACTTGAGGATTAAAGAGAAACATTTAAATCCTAGCTTTAGTTAACCAGGTTGCTTAAGTAGAGCCATGTGCCATTAATGTGAGAGTCCTTTGAAATGAAAACCAGAAAAAGAAAGGGACAAATGTCAATAGGAAGATTAGATGCTTCTAATGTAGATTAGATTGCATAGTGATGGAATGAAAATTAATCCTCAATTAATCCTCATAATGGCACATTGATTTGTGGTACTTTAGGGGGAAACCAGCTGCAGCTGGAAAGTAGTCAGTGCACTCCCCCTGTTCTTCTCTCTTTACAGAATCTCTCTCCCTGCAGAGACAAATGGAGACAAAAAAGCAGGAAGAACACATGTGTACATTCAGTGGGTATATTAAGCAAGAAAATCTATGAAATGCAAAAGAAACTAGGGGCTGAAACTTTATTCTGAGGGCTGAAGCGTGGCTTGTCTAAAAGAAACGGAGAATTGCTCCTGAGATAGCCTGTCATCTGATGGCTTATGAGGTGAGGTCCTGCCCTCCTCTTGCTTAGAGGTGGGAGAGACCAGACCAAAAGCTGAATGCCTGATCTCCACCTATGGACTCCAAGTGACTCAGGAACGTTCACTTGACTCTTTAGTAAAGAGCAGCTTGAAGCTCTATAAATGTCTAGTTTGTACACAGAGACAATAACCTCTTTGGATCAGGGAAGCAGAACCCCACTCCATATAGCTGCCGACTGCCCTCCCCCTCACTGTGGCTCACTATAGAGAAGAAGTATCAGTAGCTGGAGAGATTGTAAGGCTGATTCCCTTTCTGACTCCCCGGGCTATCCCTTTCTCAGAAACACAGATACACTGTCAACGAAAGAGTTGACACTAGAAAATAAGTAGCGCATACCCAAGGGCATACTCAGTCACTGTGTCAGAGGCGTTTGAACCAGAGCGACTCCATTTTGAGTGAGGGCTAGGAAAATAAGACTGGGACTTGCTGGGCTGCATTCTCAGAAAATTAGGCATTCCTAGCCTCGAAATGTTTACGGTTAAGGGAACAAATTAATAATGTTTCCTAAACAGACCCACACTTGGGAATGTCCAGATACCCAGATATCTGGAGAACAAAGGCATTCCTGATTTTGCTTTAAAGATGATAATATCAATTCTTGCAAAATATAGTAATTAAGAAAATCCTTTATCACAAACTCTTGTAGTGGAGCACATCTCCCCATATATACAAGCATTGTACCTAGAGCGGACACATTCCTCCTCTTACTTTCAGGAACATCCTACTCTGTCAATGGAGTAGCTGCTCTGTCACCACTTCATTTTTTTAATAAACTTGCTTTCACTTTGTACTGCGAACTCGCCCTGAATTCTTTTTTGCATGATATCCAAGAACCCTCTCTTGGGGTCTGGATTGGGACCCCTTTCCTGTAACAACTGGTCCTCACTTCAGTGCTTTATTGGACTGCTTTTGTTATTTGAGGCTTGAAGGTGTTGACCAAAAAAAAGCCAAACTCTAAAATATTTGAAGTGGTTTAGTCTAAGCCAAATATGAGTGTCATGGCCTGTGACACAGCCTCAGGAGGTCCTGAAAACATGTGCCCAAGGTAGTTGGATTATAGCTTGGTTTTATACATTTTAGAGAGACAGACGTTATAGGCAAAGACAAAAATCAATACATGTAAAGTATAAAAGGCAGGTTATCTCAAAGCAGGGAGTAGGGGATGTGGGCGTGTTACCGGGGGTCCTTGCTCACAGAGCTCCCAAGATGGTGGCGAGCCGCTTCCAAGATGGTGGCAAGCCTCATGTTCTCTGACCTGGGGTTCTTGGCCTCACAGATTCCAAGGAATGGTATCTTGGGCCATGTGGTGAGTGTTATAGCTCTATTAGAAGCCGTCATGGAAGAGAACCGTGGAACCCAGTGACTAGTGTTCGGCTCGATTAGGAAGAACCTGGGCACTTAGCCATGCAGGAACAATGGCAAGTCTTTAGCCTGATCAGGAGCAGCAATGAGCGCCTCGCTGGATCAGGAGCACAGCGGTCACCCTGCCGGATCCAGAGGGATGGAAGTCAGCAGCGGGTCTGTGATGGTGGCAGACAGCGGTGGTGGACAGCGAGCGAAAGCTCAGCTCAAACCGTAACAAACACAGACCAGAAGAGTGCAGTTGCAAGATTTAATAGAGTGAAATAGACTGGAAACAGAGTTCCCATACAATGGGAGGGGACCCAAAGAGGGTAGCCCTTGCTGGCTCGAATGCCTGGGTTTATATTCCCGATTCTTGTCCCTCCCGCTGTGCTCTCTCAGGCAATAGATGATTGGCTATTTCTTTACCTCCTGCTTTTGCCTAACTAGCATTTAGTGAGCTCTCTTTACTATCTGATTGGTCGAGTGTGAGCTAACTTGCAAACCCTAAGTGTTTAAAGGTGGAAGCGGTCACCTTCCCAGCTAGGCTTAGGGATTCTTAGTTGGCCTAAGAAATCCAGCTAGTCCTGTCTCTCAGGTGGAGGGGTGCTTCCAGATCATAGATGCATTCAAAGATTTTCTGATTGACAGTTGGTTAAAAGGATTAAGCTTTGCTTGAGAAATGGAAGTCGACATAAAGAAATGCTTAAGATAAGGGGGGTTGTGGAAGCCAAGGTTCTTTTTATTTATTTATTATGTTTTTTTTGAGACAAGTCTCACTCTGTTGCCCAAGCTGGAGTGCAGTGGTGTGATCTTGGCTCCCTGCAACCTCCACCTCCCAGGTTCAAGCAATTCTTCTGCCTCAGCCTCCCAAGTAGCAAGGACTATAGGCACACACCACTATGCCTGGCTAATTTTTGTATTTTTTAGTAGAGACAGGGTTTCACTATGTTGGCCAGGCTGGTCTTGAGCTCCTGACCTCGTGATCCACCTGCTTTGGCCTCCCAAAGTGCTGGGATTATAAGCATGAGCTACCTCACCACGTGGAAGCCAAGGTTCTTGTTATGTAGATGAAGCCTCTAAGTAACAGGCTTCTGGGAGAATAGATAATAAATGTCTATCAGACCTTAAAAGGTATTAAATCTCTCCTGGATTAGGAAAAGACTTGTAAAGAGAAGGGGATTCTCTAAAGAATGCAAATTTCCCCCACAGGAGACAGCTTTGCAGGGCCATTCCAAAATATGTCAAAGAAATATATTTTGGAATAAAATACTTTGATTTCCTTTAGGGCCACTGTCATGTGATGTTATACCAGAGAGTCAGGCTGGAGTCGGGTATCTTATTACTAACAACAGTCTGTTTTATCAGTCTTATGATTTCTATTTTAATGTTAATGCTGGTCAGTTGTGCCTAAACTCCAAAGGGAAGAGGGCATAACAAAGCATGTCTGACCTCAACCTCCACTTCCCATCATGGCCTTAACAAGTTTTTTATTTGGGATCCCCTTGGCCAAAAGGAGTCCATTCAGTAAGCTGAGTGGCTTAGAATTTTATTCTTCGTTTACAAGGGTATTGTTACAGGAAAGCGGTCTGGATCCAGACCCCAAGAGAGGGTTCTTGGATCTCCCACAAGAAATAATTCAAGACGAGCCCCATAAAGTGAAAGCAAGTTTATGAGGAAAGTAAAGAAATAAAAGAATGGCTACTCCACAGACAGAGCAGCCCTGAGGGCTGCTGGTTGCCCATTTTTATGGTTATTTCTTGATGATACGCTAAACAAGGGGTGGATTATTCCTGCCTCCCATTTTTTGGACCATATACGGTAACTTCCTGATGTTGCCATGGCATGACATTGTCATGGTACTGGTGGGAGTGTAGCAGTGAGAACAACCAGATGTAACTCTCATTGCCGTCTTGGTTTTGGTGGGTTTTAGCCAGCTTCTTTAATACAACCTATTTTATCAGCAAGGTCTTTATGACCTGTATCTTGTGCCAACCTCCTATCTCATCCTGGGACTAAGAATGCCTTAACCATCTGGGAATGCAGCCCCATTTTTGCCTAGTTCCTATTTAAAATGGAGTTGCTCTGGTTCACATGCCTCTGACAGCATCAAACATTTGTTGGGACTGAACCTCAGTGCTCAATTAGGTATTTGATGAAGTTCATGAAAACAGGAGATTAAAGAAAAAACCTACAGAACTAAAACTGGTAATGGATTCTCTGGGTCAGGCTCTAACAAAATAATCAGTTGTGGCCAGGCACAGTGGCTCATGCCTGTAATCCCAGCACTTTGGGAGGCTAAGGCAAGTGGATCACTTGAGGTCAGGAGTTCGAGACCAGCCTGGCCAACACGTTGAAACCCCATCTCTACTAAAACTACAAAAATTAGTTGGGTGTGGTAGCACACACCTGTAATCCCAGCTACTTGGGAGGCTGCGGCAGGAGAATCCCTTGAACCTCGGAGGAAGAAGTTGCAGTGAGCTGAGACTGCCCCATTGCACTCCAGCCTGGGCAACAGAGCAAGACCCTATCTCAAAAACAATCAATCAGTTGTGACAAAATGGTCAGTTGTAATTTGGGCTTGTCATTATTGAGAATAATCATCATCACATAAGCAAACCATTTTGTTACAGGTGACGAATCCATACAGGTCTGCAGCAACCTCAACTCTTGCGTCCTCAGAAGAAAGAATTTGACTGTGGGGCATGAAGTAGAAGGAGAAACAAAGGCAAGTTTTAGAGCACGAGTGAAAGTTTATTAAAAAGCTTTAGAGCAAGAACAAAAGGAAGGAAAGTACACTTGGCAGAGGGCCAAGTGGGCAACTTGAAGGACAAGTGTGCACTTTGACCTTTTGACTTGGGGTTTTATATGCTGGCATACTTTCAGGGTCTTGCATCCCTTCTCCCCTGATTCTTCCCTTGGGGTGGGTTGCCGCATGCACAGTGGCCTGCCAGCACTTGGGAGGTGAGCATGTGCAGCGTGCATATTGGAGTTGTAGGCACGCTCACCTGAGGCGTTTTTCCCTTTACTGGTGGAATGCCCCCAGAAGGTCACATACCAGTTAAACCCCGCCATTTCACCTGTCAGTGCACAAACTTGAGCCCATTTGCCCAGCTCCTGAGATCCTATTGGGAAGGTACCGATCACCAGTTTCAATTTTTTTCTATCTATAAGGAGACTGACTTTCCCTGGTGCTGGCTGTGACCAATTATTATTTCAGAGAGACAGTTAATAATGCCTTGACCATCACCTCGTGGTTGCCTGACATACTTGGTCAGGCGAAGCCCTCTCCTGCCCTGCTCATGCCTGACTAGCCACCTACTGTAACAGTTTGACTGAGAAACTGACAAAAGCACAGGCATAAAACAGTAATGGCATTTAAAAATTATAAAATGCTATTTTACTTTTAAGTGTACACATAATTGTACTTCACAATTCAGATACTAAAAAGGTTTTTTGAATTTTTGTGAAATAAATGTAAAAGCCAATAAAAATAATCAAAGGCCTTCCAAGTTCTCTAGGAAAAACATCAGTTAAAAAATAGCATAATTATTTTGTAAAGTCATTTTAATTTCATTTGTGTATCTTATATGTAGCATGTGTCAGAAATTCCTTCCTTTTTAAGGTTGAGTGATAATTTCATTGTATGTATATACTACATTTTGTTTATTCATTCATCTGTCAATGGATGCAAACCTACTTTTACATGGCTGAAAAAACCTGATAAAAGCCCAATGGTTCACTCGTTTCACCACAAAGGTCCTTCTTTTCTTTTTTTCTTTTTTTCTTTTGTTAATAGACTTTTTTTTTTTTTTGAGACGGAGTCTCGCTCTGTCACCCAGGCTGGAGTGCAGTGGAGCAATCTCAGCTCACTGCAAGCTCCGCCTCCCGGGCTTACGTCATTCTCCTGCCTCAGCCTCCCGAGTAGCTGGAACTACAGGCGCCCGCCACCTCGCCCGGCTAGTTTTTTGTACTTTTTAGTACAGACGGGGTTTCACCGTGTTAGCCAGGATGGTCTCGATCTCCTGACCTCGTGATCCGCCTGTCTCGGCCTCCCAAAGTGCTGGGATTACAGGCTTGAGCCACCGCGCCCGGCCAATAGACTATTTTTAAGAGCAGTTTTAGATTCCAAAACTTATGTTGAAATTTTAACCCCAATGTGGCAGTACTGAGAGGTGGGGCCTTTAAGAGGTGATTGGATCATGAGGGCTCTGCCCAAAGGTTAATAAGTTATCATCACAGGAGGGGAACTGGTGGCTTTATAGGAAGAGGAAGAGTGACCTGAGCTGGCACAAAAGCATGCTCAGCCCCCTCACGGTGTGATACGTAGCACTGCCTAATGACTCTTCAGAGTTTCTTCCCCACCAGCAAGAAGGCTCTCACCAGCTGCAGCTCCTTGGCCTTGGAATTCTCAGTCTCCATCATTGTAGGAAAAAAAAAAAAAAATCCTTTTCTTTATCAATTACCAACCCAGCACTTTGGGAGGCTGAAGGGGGAGGATTGCTTGAGCCCAGGAGTTCGAGCCTAGTCTGGGCAACACAGTAAGACAAAACAAAAACATCAGAAAAATTAGCTGGATGTGGGGGTGCACGTCTGCAGTCCCAGCTACATGGAAAGCTGAAGCAGGATGAGCACTTGAGCCCAGGAGGTCATGGCTGGAATAAGCTGTGATCACGCCACTGCGCTCCAGTTGGGACAAGAGAGCAAAACTTCGTCTAAAAAAAAAAAAATTAAGTCAATAAATTACCCAGTTTTGGGTATTGTTGTAATCAACAAAAAATGAACTACTAACCGTCCATTAACAAGAAGAATCCTATATTCTACACATAAATGCCTACCAGTATTAAATGAAAGGTCACCAATATGGCAATTTTATTAAACACATATGAATCTGCAGATATAAAAAGTGACAGCCAACCTGCATTAATTGGAAAAACTGACAATCTTAGGAAATAATCTCTGAAAACAATTTTTCCATATTTAAAAATGTATATTTCATATGTTTTTCAAGTCTCCCAAATTTTGAAATAGGTAATTGAAAAGTTAACTACTCCAGCAAACCACTGTTTCATTTCAATAAATGAATGATTACACATGCAATGGTACTTGGCACACTACTGTTGGGCATAGGCTTTATTTTTAAGTAAAAAAATGAATCATAGCCAAAACAAAATGTTTTGCCCCTGAATAGTATTTTAAGCTTAAGGGGAAAAAAGTCTTTAATGATGAACATATTTTCATTTTTCAATGTTTTTAATTTTTAATAAAGATTTTTAATTAAGCTTCAGTCACTAAGCAGTTTTTACACTTAGGTTTCATGATCCTTTGACTTCGTACTTTCAGATAGAGTCAGTTATCTTCAAAACATGACAAATTTCAGAATCCATTAAAAATTATTTTATTCAAATTATGTTTTCCAAAAGAGAGGGTTCTGTGCTAGTCGTCTTTGAAAGTTTTCATACCTAGAAAAGAAAACACATATATTTACATTCACAAGAAAATTAAAATAGGATCTTTCATTAACTCCCAAATGACTTATCCAAAACAATTTTACATGTCATTTCTAAAAAGCTATAAAAAAACTAAGTAGGTAATCTGGAAATGTAATTATTCTTATAAAAAGATGGCACGCATAGAATTTAAATATCAGAGCAGTTTTGATTAGCTTTTACCAGAGAGCACAAATCATAAGAAATTTTAGTAATTGTTTATCTTCTGCAAATTTAAGAGCTAGAAGGGACCTAAGGGAAAAAATCAAATTGAACTCCTATTTATTTCCTCATTCCATAGATGAGCAGATGAGAGAAATTTGCTCAGGGTCACATAGCTACATTATGCCAAAATTCAAACCTAGTGCATTCCAATGCTGTCCATGCTACACCATGGTACCACTTCTCAACAAACTCTTCCTAGGCATCCTCCCATCACTAGGATACTCAAAGTGAAAAGAAATATCTATAAAACACAGGAAAGTTGGAAAATAGATTCATTAGCCATTCATGTTCAGGGTGCAGTATAAACTACTCTTGTACCCTAAAGGTACATGTTTACTACAGATCAGGATCTTCAAAACAGCAGAAAAAATGTTTTGATTGATATTTCAAGTCTCATAGATGGTACCTCTAAGTGAAAATATGCAAATATTTATAAGCTTTAATAGTGGTCCCTAAAACAAAGGCAGTTATATTTTCCTGTCTTTATAAATTCATAAAAAAATATTTAGGGTAAGAACTGTTTCTCATCAGATCTCTATAGTATATACTTCAATGGCATGCAGTGCTGATGTTCATAATAAAAGAATATGTTTAAATGTCAAAAAAGGAATATATTCACAGGCAAAATAGATATTCAGTTACAAAAGCCTTAATATTAGAGACAGAAAATGCCTCATACCATTTCAGAACCACATTTGCTGGAATGAACATTTCAGATGGGCTTGGTGTCATCTGGGCCTGAGAGACAGCAAATGATGAAGCAAAATTGTAGAAATTGTCCAACATCTTTTGTGTGAACTGAAAAGTTAATAATAGATTAATGGATTGTACTAAATACTTCATTTAGAACTCAATATTTTTAAATTAAAAATGTTCTCACATTAACTTGTTTATAAGGAGTGTCAGTTCTAAGACAGTCTAATGCTGAAAGTTGGCTGGGTGCAGTGGCTCATGCCTGTAATCCCAAAACTTTGGGAGGCTGAGGCAGGAGAATCACTTGAGGCCAGGCGTTCAAGACCAGCCTGTGCAACATAGCAAGGCCCTGTCTCAAAAAAACAAAATTAAATCAATGAATAAAAAAGAATGTTAAGAGTAATCATACATACAATGACATTGTGACAATGCTACTCACTTTGGGGAAAAAAAATTTTTTTCTTCAAAATATTTTCTTTCATCTCCACGTCTCCATCCACTATGTCCCTCCTCAACTGTCACTCTCCTCAAATCAACCTATTTTCTCATATAAAATAGTAACCATCTCTAAGAAGTCTTTTACCTGCCAGAAAGATAAGAGTTTTCATATTATAAAGTAGCAACTGGTTATTTCCATTGCTGGAAGGAAGATGAAGGCAGCACTATTCCGTTTCCTCTGTTTCCTAATCTGTTTCTTTTCCTTGACTCTAAAATGATCAAATTCACTAACATACTCCAAGTCTCCTTGGTAGAAGCTAGAAGTAAATGGATTCATATTTCCTGAGAATCAAATGGGCTTAAGTACTAACCCTAAAAGTAACTGAACTTCTGAAGGTAATACTGCCTTTTACTCACTCAAAAATAATCTTTCCAGCATCACTTTCTCAAAAATACGAAATCAGCCATGCTATCTCTTCTCTACACCAGAGAAGTGGTCTTACTAGGTTTTTTTATTTGGTTGTTTAATAATATGAAGGCAGTATAATCCAAGAGACTCTACTGTGAAGGCACTTGATTAATATCAAAAGTTCAGTAAAGTCACTATCAGTTTGTTTGTTTTTGAGAGAAGATCCCACTCTGTCACCCAGGCTGGACTGCAGTGGCACAATCATGGCTCACTGCAGCCTTGACCTCCCAGGTTCAAGTGATCCTTCTGCCTCAGCCTCCCAAGTAGCTGAGACTATAAGCATGCACCACCATGCCTGGGTAATTTTTTATCTTTTTATAAAGACAGGGTCTCACTATGTTACCCAGGCTGGTCTCAAAATTCTAGGCTCAAGCAATCCTCTCAACTCAGCCTACCAAAGAGCTGGAGTTACAGGCATGTGCCACTGTACCCAGACTCAAGTCACAACTAAAAGATCAATGTTAGGGAAAAAAAAAAAATCAACAGCAGTCCTCCACACCAGTGACAATAATTTTTAAGTTAACTTTAAAAAGATTCCATTCAGAATATAAACAAAGCATTTTCTCCAATACCTAGAAAAAATGCTAAGACAAACTAATAAGATTTTTGTTGAAAATACAAAGACTACTGACAGAAAAGAAAACAAAAGGACCTATATATACCATATTCAATGGAAACATATACCATGTTCAATGGAAAGATACAATATGTCACAAATGGGAAGACAATGTGGTAAAAGTGGCTGGCCAAATCTCCCAAAATTAAACCTATATATCCAGTGTTATTACCAACAAAATTCCAACAAGGTTCGTCATGAAACTTGACAAGCTAATACTATTTCATGAAACTCAACAAGCTGATATAATTATTAAGAAGAATACCTACACAATTATTATGAAGAATACCTATACATATTTTGATGACCATGAGGAGGAACTTGCCCTACTGGCAAAGAGACAGGCAAATAAACTAATTGGAATAAAAGACAGAGCCCAGAAATAAACCTAAGCATATATGACAAAGATGCTATTACTCATGGTAAAAAAAAAAAAAAAAAGAAAAAAAAAATGGGACTAATTACTCAATTAATGGGGCTAGGACTAGCTTTCCATAAGGGGAAAAATAAATTTAATTCCCTTACCATACTGCACACAAACATATTCGAAAAGGAAACCTTAAGGCTTTAAGAACTATAAGAGAACATCTTAGGCTCTGCTTGAGGCCAGGAGTTCAAGACCAGCCTGGGCAACATAGCAAGACCCCATCTCCACACACACACACACACACACACACACACACACACACACAAAGGGGGCGGAGAGAAGAGAAGAGAACATCTTTATATCTTTACATATCAGGGTAGAAAACGATTTCTCAAACATTAAAAAACTCACAAATCCACAAATCATAAAAGAAACAATACATTTATCTATATACAAATATAGTATATCTGTATGTAAAAGTCACTATAAGCAATATTAAAAGACAAGCACCATGCTAGAAGGAGAAAAATGCAATGTATTTATAAAGGATTATTATCCAGAACACATAAAGGCATCTTAGGTTCTTTTCCCAAAAGACTAAATTTAAAAAGTGCCAAAAGCAATACAACAGAAAATTGGACAAAATATATAAAGTCAATTCTTATAAAAGGAAACACACACACAGTCCAAAAGTGTGCAAAGATGCTCAATATCACCAGTAATCAAGAAATACAAACTAAATATGATACTCTAATTTTCACTCATCAGTTTGGCAAAATTTTAAAGGTCTGATAAATGTTAGTGAGAACATATGGAAAAGGAAATGAAAAAAACTGTGGCTCATTTATACAATGGCACACTATGAAGCAATCAAAACAAAGTCTGTTCCATATATCAACATAGATAAATCTTTAAAATAATGTTGAGTGAACAACAGCAAGTTGTACAGAATAATATTATTTATATTCATTTTTAAAACAAACAAAAGAACAAATCAACAAGAAGGAAAAACAGAGGAACCAGAAAACAAAGGATTCAACACAAAAGAGAAACAAAAAGAATTTCTGTAGTAATCGTGAAAGGAAATAATACCCTGTCTAAGGCTATTCGACAGGTCCAGAGAATAGTCAGTCAACAGTAGAACAAAAAAGAAAGGACAGCCTGGGCAACATAATGAGGCCCCATCTCTGCAAAAAATGAACTGTGGGTTTGGTGATTCTTGCCTGTAGTCCCAGCTACTCGTGGGAAGATTGCTTGAACCCAGGAGTTTGAGGCTGCAGTGAGTGAGCTGTGATCGCACCACTGCATTCCAGCCTAGTCGACAGAGCGAGACCTTGTCAAAAAAAAAAAAAAAAAAAAGAATTCCAAGTGGAATGTTTCCAAGACCAATCTGAAACTGCTATGTTTAAATAATAAACTGAATGTGAATTTACACTTAGTAGAGTTTGAGCATAAATTAGAAGTGGAAACACAGAAATCTATGCAAAGGAAAAAAAAGAGGAAAATGAAAAATGAGGAAAAATGAAAAGTTATACAAGAAATTTAATCATTGCACTACACATAGCTCAGTTCTGAAAAATATTTAATTTCTCATAATATTGTAAACTTTTAATACTGATTTAACAAAAATGTATACTGATAAGGTGGGGAGAAAAGAAGTGTGTACATGTTGGGAAGCGGGGAAGTGAGAGTTTCATCATGTCTTATATTAGTAAATAAATAGAAAACATCTATAACAGAAAAACTAATAGATTAAGCAAGGTTTTTTCTGATACATGGAAATAATAGACACTAGGAAAAATAGGTTAAAAAAGGGAGGGGAGTTGAAGATCATAGCTTCTAAGAAGCAGAATAGAAGGAGAATGTAAGAGTCATAACAGAGGACAGCTATTTCACATATAAAACTATTTGAGGCCGGGTGCAGTGGCTCATGCCTGCAATCCCAACACTTTGGGAGGCCAAGGTGGGTGGATCAAGAGGTCAGGAGTTGAGACCAGCCTGACCAACATGGTGAAACCCCATCTCTACTAAAAATACAAAAATTAGCCAGGCCTGGAGACACACGCCTGTAATCCCAGCTACTTGGGAGGCTGAGACAGGAGAATCACTTGAACCCGGAAGACGGAGGTTGCACATTGCACTACAGCCTAGGCAACAGAGTGAAACTCCGTCTCAAAAAAACCATTTGACTAATATCCAGAATCTACATAGAACTTAAACAAATTTACAAGAAAAAAATCAAACAACCCCATCAAAAAGGATATGAACAGACAATTCTCAAAAGAAGACATTTATGCAGCCAACAGATGCAGGGAAAAATGTTCATCATCACTGGTCATCAGAGAAATGCAAATCAAAACCACAATGAGATACCATCTCACACCAGTTAGAATGGTGATCATTAAAAAGTCAGGAAACAACAGGTGCTAGAGAGGATGTGGAGAAATAGGAATGTTTTTACACTGTTGGTGGGCATATAAACTAGTTCAACCATTGTGGAGGACAATGTGGCGATTCCTCAAGGATCTAGAACTAGAAATACCATTTGACCCAGCCATCCCATTACTGGGTATATACCCAAAGGATTATAAATCGTGCTACTATAAAGACATGTGCACACGTATGTTTAATGCGGCACTATTCACAATAGCAAAGACTTGGAACAAACCCAAATGTCCATCAATGATAGACTGGATTAAGAAAATGTGGCACATACACACCATGGAATACTACGCAGCCATGAAAAAGGATGAGTTCATGTCCTTTGCAGGGACTTGGATGAAGCTGGAAACCATCATTCTGAGCAAACTATCAAAAGGACAGAAAACCAAACTCCACATGTTCTCACTCATAGGTGGGAATTGAACAATGAGAACACTTGGAAACAGGGCGGAGAACATCACACATGCGGTGGGGGGCTTGTCGTGGGGTAGGGGGCAAGGGGAGGGATATAGCATTAGGAGAAATGCCTAATGTAAATGACGAGTTAACGGGTGCAGCAAACCAACATGGGACATGTATACCTATGTAACAAACCTGCACGTTGTGCACATGTACCCTAGAACTTAAATTTAAAAAAAAACAAAAACTATTTGACTATTTAAACCAAATACATGCAATACTCCTAAAAATTTGGAGTAACTAATTAAATTAGAAACATGTTTAAACACATACAGATAGTACTATATATAGTTTGTGGATACACAGGAATATTTTAAGTACTAAAATATGAATAGGAAAGATATAAAATGTTAGAAGGTAAAAGGAAGAGAAGCAGGCAGCAGTGGGCTATACCTATAACGTCTTAATTTCTTTTTTAAAAATTAGTGGCAAATAAGACAAAAATATAACAGTTAAATCCAAGGGGACGACAATGGAAGTCTTAATGTATACCCCATTATAAAGAGAGCTCTGTAAAGACAGGTATTACTCTCTTTTGTGGACCTATTTGTATCTATGCATGCTTAGAAATGCCTGGTACAGACCGGGCGCGGTGGCTCACGTCTGTAATCCCAGCACTTTGGGAGGCCAAGGCGGGTGGCTCACAAGGTCAGGAGATCGAGACCATCCTGGCTAACACAGTGAAACCCCATCTCTACTAAAAAATACAAAACAAATTAGCCAGGCGTGGTGGCCGGCACCTGTAGTCCCAGCTATCTCGGGAGGCTGAGGCAGAAGAATGGCATGAACCCGGGAGGCGGAGCTTGCAATGAGCCAAGATCGCGCCACTGCACTCCAGCCTGGGTGGGTGACAGAGTGAGACTCTGTCTCAAAAAAAAAAAGGCATGCCTGGCACAGAGTAGTTACATAATAACTATTTGTGGAATACATACGTTACTCTGTTTTCTCTGTATTTAAAATACTTCATAATACATTTAATTAAAACTATAGTTTTATTTTAAAAACTCAAATAATTTATAAACATGTACAATAAGAAAGTCTTCTTACCCTTCTCCAGGGATAACATTTTAATGTGTATTTTCCAGACACTTTTTAAATATTGTCTACACAGGATACTATGATTATTTTATATTTTCTTTTCAGCACAGCAATTTATTTGTAAAATTATGGGGAAAAAAACATTTTTGAGACCCAGAGTCTGTCATTCTCAATTTAGTCCATTTTCAAAGATGTGACAAATCTACCTTTAAATTCACGACCACAACCTTCAAAAGTGCTCCTCTGGTACTGCCAGGCAAACACATATGGTTTCCCTAATCCATTCACTCCTCCTCTGCTAGAAGACTTATTTAACAGTCTTTTTTTATTTCAGTTTCTACTACCTCAATCTTAGCTGATGATCTTCCTTTCTACTTCACTAAGAAAGAAGAAGAAATCAGGAGACAGCCTGCACAAGTTCTCATCACCACATCTACCATATCTGAATCTGTACCCATATATCCGTTATACTGTCTAAAGTGAACACCTCCATATATGCTGCTATTTTCTACTCAAAGACACTGCTTTAGTAGTTCTCCCTGCTCTCCTACATCATCAGTTTTTCCTCTCGACAATAGGCTAGTAAGTCAGGAACAGAAAGACAAATAGCATGATTGATCTCACTTATATGTGGAATCTAAAAGTTGAACTTACAGAAGCAGAGAGTAGAATGGTGGTTGCCAGGGGTTGAAGAGTGGAGGGGAAAGGAAAATGAGGACATGTTGGTCAAAGGGCACAAAGTTTCAGTTCAACAGGATGAATAAATTCTGAAAGTTTATTGTACAGCATGGAGAGTACAGTTACTAATAATGTATTGTATACTTTTAATTTGCTGAGAGATTAGATCTTAAGTGTTCTCTACAAAAAAATGACTGTGTGAGGTGACAGACATGTTAAGTAGCTTAATTTTATTTCAAAATACAGGCCAGGTGCAGTGGCTCACACCTGTATTCCCAGCACTTTGGGAGGCCAAGGCAGGCAGATCACCTGAGGTCTGGAGTTCAAGACCAGCCTGGCCAACATGGCAATACCCTGTCTCTACTAAAAAAAAAAATACAAAACTTAGCCAGGTGTGGTGGCATGTGCCTGTAGTCCCCGCTACTCAGGAGACTGAGGCGGGAGAATCGCTTGAACCCAGGGGGCGGAGATGGCAGTCAGCCGAGATTGCACCACTGCACTCCAGCCTGGGCAACAGAGCAAGACTCCATCTCTCAAAAACAAAACAAAACAAAATGTAAACATGTATCAAAAACGTATTGTATACCATACGTTATATATGATTTTAACTTGTATATTATACCTTAATAAGTGGAGGGGGGAGATAAAGAATGAAATGCGTGTTGCATTACCTGAGTGAATGAGTCAACTGAGGATACAGCAGCATTACCTACGGGAGTCTGCTGAGCCATACTGTCCAATAATTCCACTGAAATTCCAATCTGAGCAACAGATGGAGTTCGGACAATATTCATGGCTCCAAAAGGATGTTGGCTTCCTTCTCCTGCAAGAAATTAACATATACCACACATTTCAAATTTAACTTGTAGTCACACAATTTCCTTTGTAAATCTGTAAAGAACCTCTGATTTATATACATGAAAAAGTTTTCTTATGTCCAAGTTTGTCTCTTTTTAGATAAATGCAAAAGGCTAGTTTTTAGCATATTAACAAAGAATAAAAGAACTAAAAGTTTCCCACGAGAAAAATAGCTATCATTCTAAAATGTATTAAAACTACTGCAGCTAGACACAGACAGTAACAGAGTGTAGGAAAAAATAAATAATTAGATAGAGAAGCCTCCCTTTAGCATTTCTTATAGAGCAGGTCTGCCAGCAATAACTTAGTTTTTGTTTATCTGGGAAAGTATTTCTCATTCATCTCTAAAGACAGTTTTGCTGAATATAAAATTCCTGGTTGATGGCTTTTTTTTTTTTCCTTTCAGAACTCTGAATATGCCAATCTACTACCCTCTAGAAGACTATGGAGTCTCTGATGAGAAATCAGCTATTAATCTTATCAAGGATCCTTGTATATGATGAGTTACTTCTCTTGATGCTTTCAACATTCTCTCTTTGCCTTTTGACAATTTGATTATCATGTGTCTTGGTACAGTTTATCCTACTTGGAGTTTCTTGAGCTTCTTAAATGTGGTTAATGTTTTTCCTCAAATGTGAGAAGTTTCTGAGCATTATTTATTTAAATAGTTTTAGTCTCTTCAGGCTGTGATAACAAAACACCATAAACTGGGTAGCTTATAAACAACAGAAATTTATTTCTCACAGTTCTGGAGGTTGGGAAGTCCAAGATCAAGGAACCAACAGACTTGCTATCTGGTGAAGGCCCATTTTCTGATTCACAGAGAGTGCCTTCTCACTGTGTTCTCACATGGTAGAAGGGCAAGTGATCTTACTACTCTAAGAGTGCTAATCCCATTCATGAGGGCTCTACTCCCATGACCCAGTCACCACCCAGGTCCCTATCTCCCAATACCTTGGGGGTTAGGATTTCATCATATAAATTTAAAAGACATCATATAAAAAGACACAAACATTCACACCATAGCAAATGCTCTTTCCAGCTCTCTCGCCTTTCCTTATGTTACTCTCATTACACTGTGTTGGTGTGCATGTTGGTGCACTTGACAGTGTCTCACAGGTCTCTAAGGGTCTGCTCTTCAAATTGGATATTTCAATTAATTTACCTTCAGAATCACTGATTCTTCTGTCTACTCAATTCTGCTATCTAAACCTTTAGTGAACCTTTCAGTTACTGTACTTTTCAGCTATAAACTCTATTTAGTTCCTTTTTATAATTTCTATATTGACATTCTCTATTTGATGGTGTATCATTCTCCTGGTTTCCTTTAGCAATTTGAGCATAATAATGACAGCTTACTTAAAGTCTTTGTGCTTCCTTGGGGGCAGTTTTCGTTCGTTTCTTCTGTATAAGAGCCTTACTTTGTTTATTTATATGTTTCATTATTTTTTGTAGAAAACTGGCCATTTCGAATATTACAGTGTGACAACTCTATAAATCAGATGTTTCCCCCTTCTAGGGATTTGTTGTTGCTGTTTGTTGTAGTTGTTTCCTCATTTAATGACTTATCTGAACTAATTGTGTAAAGTCTGTTTCTTTGTCATGTGTGGCCAGTGAACTCTCTGTTCCATTAGTTAGTAGTCTGCTGGTGATTAGAAAGAAATTTCCTTAAACCTCCGCAACCAAAAAATTCTGCCAGTCTTTGCACATGGGCTCTGCGTGTTGGGACATGCCTTCAATATTCAGCCAGGCAGTTTATAACTCCACCTTAGTCTTCACTTCCTGCTTGTGCAGAGACTTAAAGTGAGCCAGAGAGAGAGCTCTGGGTCTTCTCGGGTCTTTCCTGAGCATGCACAAAGCTCTGGGCATGCATGTACCCTTCAAGATTCCCAAGAATATGTCAGAGAATTTCAAAGCCCTTATTCCCCAAAGCATCTCATTCCCAACCTTTCTGATTAGTTTTGGTTTGCTCCAACTGTTTTCCTTTGCCTCAGGCAACAGTAACTAAACATATGTCTGTAAATACTTTTAACAAACACCCCCAAGGTAGTTACTTTTCCATCAAAAGAGTTCCAAGTTAGGTGACATAAAGGCAGACCTCTTTTTTTAAAAACAGCCTTCTAGCAAGCCACCAGATAGAAGAACAAGTTATTACAATTCTTTCTGAATTAGGTCTATCCCGCTCCCTATATCAGTACCAGGAATGGAGACTGTTATTTTCAAGGCTACCACTGAGCTGAGAAGCAGATGGGACCAGGGTAGGCAAATGCCACAAAGCTCACTGTTCTTACTGAGATTCAGTGTGTTTTCTTAAGCGTTCCCCTGATTGCTACAAACTTTTGATGAGTTACCAGAGTTCCAAAAAAGTTGACTCTGGGTCAGACACAGTTGTTCATATCCTGTAATCCCAATACTTTCAGAGGCTGAGGCAGGAGGATCGCTTGAGCCCAGAAGTTTGAGAACAGCCTGGGCAACATGGGGAGACCCCATCTCTACAAAAATTTTAAAAAGTAGCCAGGCGAGGTGCTACATGCTTGTGGTCCTAGCTACTAGGGAGGCTGAGGTGGGAGGATCGCTTAGGCCTAGGAGATTGAGGCTACAGTGAGCTGTGATCTTCTGACAAGTGTTGTTGTTGCTTTTATGGAAGACTGGATTTTCTGGAGCTCCTTACTCTACCGTTTGATTTATTTAAAATCTGGAATTATGGTAAAATCCAGAAAGCATATCATTATCAAAGCATATCATTATCACATAAATGCAAAAATAATAAATTATAAATCGTAATACAAAAACAGAAGAGCAAGCAAAATATATGACCTAGTCTTAATATAAAAAACAAATGTAAATTAGATCAAGTTCTTTAAAACACTGTAACAGTAAATGCAGCAGCTAATTTTTTAAGACTCTTTCTCAAAGTATCCCTCCTCCATGTAAATCAAGAGCCTAAGACAAAACACAACTGTAGGAAAAAAATCCTACAGGGAGCTAGTTCTTTACTCAGTATATAAGGAAAAGCAGTCATCATCATTTGTTATTTGCATCTAACGGAAACTTTACACACACACACACACACACACACACATATTTTACAGAGAATGTTGAGAAGAATCAGGATATAGTGGAAAACATTATTAGATTTTTTTCTAAGTATTTAAATACAGCAAATCCAGATAGTCATTTCACATTTTCCTTGTTTTTAAGATAGAGCCGAAATGGGCTATGTCCTGTGAATACAACTGCCCATCAACCATCATGGATAAACATGGAACACATCCATCTTATGGAACATATCCATTTTATAAATGTTATAAGTCAGATATCTAATAAGTTATAGCTTATGGTTATACCTTGTTCTTTTTTTGGCATCTACATTGGCAAAATATAATACCTGAAAGCTTGAAGTTTTGAAACTTTTAATGGTTCACAATTTGTTGAAGTAAGGATTGCTATCCTCTGATCTATATTTTGCAAAATATTTTTAGATTTATAACCATTATTTAGAATAATCAAGCCAATGATTTTTCATTTTGACACCTATTTCCTTCCAATCACTTTTGTACACACCCTTACTTTCAGCATTTGTCTACTTATAAAACCATATCCAGTCTATTTTGGAGCACAAATATAAGAGATAAAAGAATAGCAGAACACATCCTTTACTACTTGTCTATGACAAAATATTGTGTGAGAAATTCCTTCCTCTTAAATGACTGAGTAGAATACCATATTTTCTTTTCTTTTTTTTTCTTTTTTCCTTTTTTTTTTTGAGACAGAGTCTTGCTCTGTCGCCCAGGCTGGAGTGCAGTGGGACGATCTCGGCTCACCGCAACCTCCACCTCCCGGGTTCAAGCAATTCTTATGCCTCAGCCTCCCGAGTAGCTGGGATTACAGGCCTATGCTACTACGCCCAGCTAATTTTCAAATTTTTGGTGGAGACGGGGTTTCACCATGTTGGCCAGGCCAATCTGGAACTCCTGACGTCAAGTGATCCACCCATCTCGGCCTCCCAAAGTGCAGGAATTACAGGCATGAGCCACCACAACTGGCCTCATATTTTCTCTTGATCCTTAAAAATATACTGTTCAATCATCAAAGTTTTAGTTGAGAAAACTCAGAAGATGAGATCTTATTTGAAGATTCATAGTAGGTATTTTTGCTTATATGATCCACTTTACCATCGTCATCAGTATAGAATTTGCCGTTTTGTATTCATTTTCTGATTTGTCTAATAATTGTGAAACTTCTTCCTCTGTCAATTTTCTTCTCTTTGCCATTATGACCAAAATATTTAAAAATATGAATTTACATTCTGTTCAATAAAAGCTAAAAAGAGACCATAAAGATGGTGTCTCCAGTCTCCTTTTATATGACTTAAAAGATGGCATAATCTTTTGGGCAATGCAATATGAAAATTGTATGTTAATGCAATGACAAACCAAGGTCCACAGGCCAAATCGGTCCCACAACCTATTTCGTATGATATGGGAGCTAAGAATGGTTTTTGAATATTTAAAGGTTGTTTAAGAAGAATAATATGCCACAGAGATCATATGTAGCCCACAATGCCTACAATATTTTCTAACTGACCCTTCACAAAAAAGTTTGTCCACTTCTACTCTAGCCAATTCCAACATTTTTCTTTTTTTATTTTAGCCTCCTTTTTTTAAGTACAGTTTTGATGAGTACTGATACAATAATTTCCTGGATGAAATAACAAAATGCTTCAATATATAGGTAAAACAAGACCAGTAATATCCCCAAATGCTTCTTAGATTTACAAAGTGGTCCATATGGTAATTACAAGATAAAATGAGTTTTATTCTATTAAAAAACATGTAAGTAAATTTTATCTCTATTCTTTATTTTTTTTTTTTCCTCTCTGTTCTTTAGAAGACCTCTACAAAAGAATAAAACTCATGAAGTACCAATCCTTCTAATGGGTAAAAATGCTCAAAAGGGAAATTTAAAAATTAAAAGTAAGTCCACTGGTTGAGATGTTTGTAAGTGTGCATAGCAGCAAACAGATGAGGACTAAAGAAAACAGTTATGGCAAAAGGAAGGAATTCACCATGCAGTAGCATTTGACTATGATGACATAGCTAAAAAACTACACAGAAACAACTTAAATATGCCTGCTTGAAAGCATTCCTAGTACTGAATATACAAATTTAGAAATCTATATTTCTAAAACTCCTTGCTTCATTTCTATTAATAACTAGACAAGCCTGAAATTACATTTTCACTAATATATATTCTTAGAGCTATGTGACTCTCAAAGGTTTATCAATAATTTTAAATCAAATAAAAACAATTTATCTGACATTGTAGTATGTCTGAAATGTACTTAATGAAGCAAGTATCTAAAGTCCATCACTGTGCTCTATAAAGCACAAAATAAAAGATAAAACATCCCTATTCTCAAAGAGCTTACACCCTTATGTGGCAGGGGAGGGAGGGCAGTAACAGTCACTTAACCATTCTGAACTGGTTTCATTATCTGGGTAATTTATTTTCCTTTTGAGACAGAGTCTAGCTTTGTTGCCCAGGCTTCAGTGCTGTGGCACAATCTTAGCTCGCTGCAACCTCCACCTCTCAGGTTCAAGTGATACTCCTGCCTCATCTTCCTGAGTAGCTGAAATTACAGGTGCGTGCCACCACGCCCAGTGAATTTTTGTATTTTTAGTAGAGACGGGGTTTTACCATGTTGGCCAGGCTGGTCTCGAGCTCCTGACCTCAAGTGATCTGCCCGCCTTGGCCTCCTAAAGTGCTGGGATTACAGGCGTGAGCCACTGCACCCGGCCCTATCTGGGTAATTTCTAACATCCTTTCTAGTGCTGACATTCTATGATTTTACATAGATATAATAACCATTTATTGAGTACCAACTGTGTACAAGGTACTACTATGCATTTGTGTACATTACCTCTAATTAAAAAAACTTGCACTGCAGATATTATCTCCATTTTACCTGAATTCTCCTCTGTAATTAAAGGCCTTGGTCAAGATTATACAACCAGTAATGAGTATCACTGAGATCCATAATGTAGCATTATCACTGTTCGTAGGTGTTACAGGTTTTAACAGATGTTTATGTTGTTATAACTGGAAACCAATATTCAGTTGACCCTCTGTCTGAATACTGAAAAGACTATCAAGTTTTCTTATGCATCTGACAATTTATGATGCTAAGCCTAGAAACTACTTTCAGAACTTTGGTAAGGTATTTTAAGAAAAAAATGTCAAAAAGTACTGACAGTACAAATATAGAACTAGAAAAAAATACTTTAGGTACATGTGATTTCTAATTTGTAAGAAAAGCAGGCTAAGGCTAGCCAAAGAACTTCACTGAGGAGACTTATGTAGTCCATTGAGAAAATTCTCAGGACAACCTGGACCTGATCATGAAATCCTTCTCTGGACCAGATTAAATCAAAATAAAAGTGAGTAAATGATCCTTTTTGCTTCTTGTTATTCAGCTCTGAAGGATGTGCAAATTCTAGACTTTGAAGAAAATATGCAGAGTATCTAAATAGAGCTTTTGGCTTCCTGTTATCTAACTCCCTTGCATGCTATCAAGGGCTGCAATGTTGAATTTTGGTACAAATATGATGAGAATGAAGAGAAATAGCTTTAATTCAAAATAAGTCACCAAGATTTTTGCCCTAGAGTTTTTGTCATTATATTCAGAACTTCACTAAGTGGGGTGACAAACAAGGAAAACTTGCTTGTAGGAGACGAGACCCTATAAAAATTACCAAGTCTGGTTTCATAGTTGTCAAATATAAACATTTATTTCTGTAATATTAATTCTTGGAACACCATGAAAAGTTAGCAGTGTATATTGTAATCCCTAGAGGAACCACTAAAAAATGAATGCAAAGGTATACAGCTAAAGAACCAAAGATTAATGGGCTAAAAAACACTCAATCCAAAAGAATGCCAAAAAAGGGAAGAAAAAAAAAATAACAGCAAGATAAAAATATAAACCTAACCATATAAATAACTGTAAATATTAATGGACTAAACACCCTACTTAAAAAGCAGAGACTGGAAGAATAAATTTTTTAAAAAAAGGCAGCACCAAACTACATGCTATTTAAGAGACAAAGATTTACATTAAAAGTAAAGGTGAAAGTATGTTATAAAGGAAATTTATGTTAAAAGAAAAAATATAGTATGTAAAAACACTATAAGAAAGCTGGAGAAGCTGTAAATTTTAGATGAAGCAGACTTTGAGACAGTATTATTACTGGAGATAAAGGACATTTCATATTGGTAAAAGAAAATTCATCAATTTATACAAACTCAGAAAGCAGAGGAAAAGAAAACCATTGTTATGCATTTATTTTTACTTCATTGCACTCTTACCACTTCTATTCAAAATGGGGTTTGAAGGCCTAGACAACACCATAAGGCAAAAAAAAAAAAGAAAGAAAAGAAAAGAAATCAAAGGCATAAAAATTGAAAAGAGAGAAGTAAAAAGTTTTTTCATAGACACGATCATCTGTGGAGAAAATCCTAAAGCTACTAGAACTAATTAGGGAGTTTAACAAGATATTTCGTATATATTATACCCTTCCCTTCATCCTTCAGGATACAAAGCCAAATCCAAAATCAATTGTACCTCTATAATACTAGCAACAAGTAATTGGAAATTTAAAATGTTTTGAGATTTGGAAAAAAAGCCAAAATGCCCAATAAGGAATGGGTAATTAAACCATACCTTACCAACAAAATATAATTCTAGATTACCAATTTAAAACAAATAGCAAAAACAGTGGGTAGACTATATCCTCCAGATCAGTTTCTGAAATCTTTTTTTTTTTTGTAACTCGTCGTGTTTTCCTTTTAAATAAAGATAAAAATCTCATCTTCTTTTCCCATCTTAACTCATCTAAACATAAGAATGTACCTGTTTATTACTTTACTTGGTTAATAGGAAAGGAGCGGAGGAAAAGAAAGGGTAACTAAACATTTAATACTTTTGGAATCCATCAAAATTTCATAACCCATTATGAGGTAATATTAAGTAAAAATGGCAGAAAACAGCACTTACAAGCATGTGAGGCGTGCGCACATGCACACACACACAGAAACACAGTGGAAAGAAATGTGGGGCTGAGCACAGTGGCTCATGCCTGTAATCCCAGCAATTTGGGAGGCCAAGGCAGGTGGATTACTCAAGACCAGGAGTTCAAGACCCGCCTGGCCAACATGGTGAAACCTCATCTCTACTGAAAATACAAAATAGGGTCAGGTGTGGTGGCTTACACCTGTAATCCCAGCACTTTGGGAGGCCGAGGTGGGTGGATCATGAGGTCAGGAGTTCAAACCAGCCTGGCCAAGATGGTGAAACCCCATCTCTACTAAAAAGACAAAAATTAGCTGGGCGTGGTGGCAGGTACCTGTAATCCCAGCTACTCAGGTGGCTGAGGCAGAAAATTGCTTGAACTTGGGAGGCAGAGGTTGCAGTGAGCTGAGATCACGCCATTGCACTCCAGCCTGGGCAACAGACCAAGACTTCCTCTCAGAAAAAAAAAAAAAAAAAATTAGCTGGGCGTGGTGGCACGTGCCTGTAGTCCCAACTACTCAGGAGGCTGAGGCACAAGAATCACTTGAACCCGGGAGGCGGAAGTTGCAGTGAGCTGAGATCGCGCCACTGCACTCCAGCCTGGGTGACAAAGTGAGACTCCGTCTCAAATAAAAAAAAGAAAGAAATGTAAATGTTGTTTTCTCCTTAAATTTACTTTAGGAAAGGAAAACACTACACTTAGAATAGTAAACGAAAAATCTGAGTATCTAGATCCTAATCCCTGCTCTATTTCAGGAACACTAAAAACTTTCTAGATTTCAAGAGCCTTAACAGTAAAATTAAGGAATTAATTATTTTAGGGCCTTTCATTCTAATATTTCATGGCTTTATGTTATACTTGGCAGGGATATGCTCTATTAGTTTTTCATGTAGTACCAAGTACACTGTACCTTTAACTAAGATTCTAAAAATTGTCACGACAATCATGATCCATTACCCATTCAGGATACTCCCTCCTATATCATTTGTTTTAAAGGCCATTTTAATCCAGGAACTTAGTTCCACTTCTAGGAGTTTCTTCCACAGAAATACAGTACTAGAAACTATGTACAAAGATATGTGTAAGAATATTTATCGTAGCATTACTAGTAAAACAATTAAAAAATGGAAACCCAGATTTCCATTAATAGGGAATTAAAGTACAGTATTGCCATATAACATGTACCTGTTTGAAAGAAGTAGATCTATGCATACCCACTAAAAGTTAGCAGACTCTTTGAGCAAAAAAATTAACTTCACTGAAATTCAGTGTCTTGAAAACCAGAGGCTTATTAACACCAACCTCTTAAGGTTGCTGTGAAAGATAATATATAATACATATGAAAACCTAGCACACTGCATTACACATAGCAGATATTCAATATATGCTACCCTTTCATTCATTTTTCAATCATTATGAAACCTTCCTAATTGGTTTCTCTGCCTCTAGTCCTAATAAGATTCTCCAAGCCATTCCAGACAATTATTTTCCCAGAACACCATTTTGTTTTGTTTTGGTTTGGTTTTAGAGATGAGATCTCACTATGTTGGCCCACGCCAGTCTCAAACTCCTAGGCTCAAGCAATCCTCCCACCTCAGCTTCCCGAGTAGTTAGGACTACAGGCACACGCCACCATGCCCAGCTGTAAAACACCATATTAAGATCTTGCTCAAATACTTGCTTACAAGAAAAAATTTAAACCCCACATAGCATGACCATCCATACAACAGTCCCAATTTACTTTAAAGCCTTACCTTTCACTCCACCCAAACAGGAACCTATCATGCCACCCTTAAAAGTCTCCTCCTCACTGTCACTTGAAGATGCACTGTATATTACCAGTTTTATGAATTTAATCATCTCCAAATGTGATTCCCATCCACCCACTTCCATCCCATCCAAATCTTACTCATATTTCAAGTTCATGCTCCAGTCTAATCTTCCACAGAGACATTCTCATTTATCTCACCTCACTATTCTGTCTCCTCTGAACAATGTCTTGGTGTGATATTTAATATTCACACACACATGCAGATGCTGAAAGTAGGTAGATGTTCAATAATTACCTGATGAATGAGAACACAACAACGTCTTAACTACATAAACAGATACTTTTTTTCTTCTGTAATTTAGTTAACAGAAAGGTCTAAAGTAACTTCCCAAGCTTTCACAATGTAGATGGATAGTTACATAATGTAACAAAATACCTTATAGCCACATATAGTACCTGCAGGTTCCCACTTTTTATTTTATATTTTATTTACTTATTATTTTGAGACGGAGTCTCCCTCTGTCGCCCAGGCTGGAGTGTGGTGGCACAATCTTGGCTCACTGCAACCTCCACCACCTGGGTTCAAGTGATTCTCCTGCCTCAACCTCGAGAGTAGCTGGGATTACAACCGTGCAACCACCACGCCCAGCTAATTTTTGTATTTTTAGTAGAGACAGGGTTTTGCCATGTTGGCCAGGCTACTCTTGAACTCCTGACCTCAAGTAATCTGCCCCCTTCAGCCTCCCAAAGTGCTGGGATTACAGGCATGAGCCATGGTGCCTGGCCTGAAGTTTTTAGTTAAATGTCCCTTCCATATTACAGAGACCAAAACCAGCATCTAAAGCCAAAACTATAAGGAACCTCTTTAAACCTTCCCAAATTGTCCAACTACCAAACCTTATCTACTAAGCACGTGTCATTTTTTTTTTTTTTCTGAGACGGAGTCTCGCTCTGTTGCTCAGGCTGGAGTGCAGTGGCGCCACCTCGGCTCACAGCAATCTCTGCCTCCCGGGTTCAAGCCATTCTCCTGCTTCAGCCTCCTGAGTAGCTGGGACTACAGGCGCACACCACCACACCCAGCTAATTTTTGTATTTCTAGTAGAGATGGGGTTTCACCACATTGGCCAGGCCAGTCTCGAACCCCTGACCTCGTGATCCACCTGCCTAGGCCTCCCAAAGTGCTGGGATTACAGGTGTGAGCCACTGCACCAGGACACATGTGCCACTTTTTTGTTATTTTAGGATTTCTTATCCCATGTTCAAAGGAAAAAAAAAAAAAGAAGTTTCTTCTTATTTCTTAGTATCAAAACATTTATTTTATGTTTTCAAATTTAGTCCTACCTGAGTTCTTAACCATCACCCACAGATTGTTCCAGCATCACAGTAAAATGTATTTATCACAATTTATCACGTAACTCCTTTTCAGAACCCAGGAGTTACAAAGAATCATCCCTCAAGCAAAACAAAACTCACAGTAACTGGCTTTAAGATACCCTACAAATACATCTAATTCTCCCAACGGAGCTCTCTTGACCTCCCCAACCAAAACTGTTCTGTGTGAAGTTAAGAAATCTGTTCACATCATTCAGTACAGAATCATAAGCACTGCCAACATTTTTCTTTTCTTTTTTTTTTTTTTTTTTTTTGAGACAGGGTCTCACTCTGTCACCCAGGCTGAAGTACAGTGGTGCGATCTTGGCTCACTGCAGCTTCATCCTCCTAGGCTCAAGTGATCCTTCCACCTCAGCCTCCCAAGTAGTGGGACTATAGGCATGTACCACCATGCCTGGATAGTTTTTTTATTTTTTGTAGACATGGATTCTCACTGTGTTAGGCAGGCTGGTCTGGAACTCCTTGGCTCAAGTGATCCATCCACCTCAACCTCCCAAAGTGCTGGAATTACAGGCGTGAGCCACCACGCCTGGCCCTCAATTTTTTAACATGAAATTTGTTTCACTTGAGTAACTCCCTGTTCTCCAGCTCCCATAAAATTCTGCTAGACTTGTTACATAATAAATTCTCAGTTCAATCAATTGCCTGAAGTTACTTCAGCAAGCCTCTCCCTAACCCTGATGTGCTAGTTAGCTAGGTTTTCCCAATATAATCAAACTTAAACCCACAAGCTTGAAAGGGCACCTGAAAGGCTGAAAATACAAACCTATTACAAATTAACCTATTCTTATATTTTAATGATACACCATTTCCTACTATGAATACTAGGTCTGATCTTTTATATATAAATTAAGAATTCTGATAGTTTAAACATTCAAAAAGTTTTCCGAACAACTAGTAAAGAACCACTCAAAACATTTTAATAGCATTTTATCATTGTTTAATGTTGGTATGCACTAAGTCTCTAATTATACTAAATTGCTTTATTTTTCTCTAATAAAGCATTGTGCTTTATCATCACAAATATTGCCTTGAAAATTTGTTTTCATGAATAAAACTATGAATAGTCTTGTTATAATGGAAATGATGACAAACAATTTATTTTTTAAAAAGTCAGTGGGCCAGACATGTTGGCATCCATCTGCGGTCCTACCTACTTGGGAAGCTGAGGTGGCAGTACTGATTGAGCCCAGGAGTTCTGGGTTGTAGTGCACTATGCTGGTCGGGTGTCCACACTAGGTTCGGTAGCAATATGGTGACCTCCTAGGAATGAGAGACCACCAGGCTGCCTAAGAAGGGATGAAACAGCCCAGTTCGGAATGGAGCAGGTTCAAAACTTCATGCTGATCAATAGTGGGATCATATCTGTAAACAGCCACTGCACTCCAGCCTGGGCAACATAGTGAGACCCCATCTCTTAAAAAAATAAATAAAAATAAATGTAAAAATAAAATAAAAAGCAGACAATAAAAGAACTAGTATTATCATAATGAAAATAAATCCATCTTCCCCTACTGGATCAAGCATTACCCTGGGATTGGGTTATAGACTGTTTAACTCTACAACAGAAAACATATGTAACTGAGAAACTATTAAAGTTTCAGATGCAGTAATTGGATTAACTCATTTTTATTGAATTTTTAAATTGGATGAAATAATACAATAAGGAAATGTCTGGGTTCTTACGATCCTAAAGTGCCTCCCCAATCTCTTAGGTATCACAAGAGAAAAGACAGCCAAATGCAGTACCAAAAGGATAGAACACTTTTCACTGTTCCCTAAGCATTTCCTATAGGGAATAACCAAAAAGAAATACTTTGTCCCATTCCAAACTCAAAACATTGGCAAAACTGTGGCAAGAACAGGGAAAGATGGGGGCAATTAAATTGACAATTTAATTGGTATGTCTCCAAAAACAACCACTTTGTCCTGGTCTAGTGGCTGGTGATCAATTTCACCTTAATCAATGCAGTGTAATCTGGGTACAAATTAGCTTGCTTCTCCTACTCTATTGCTTATGATTATTATTATAAATAGATGTAAGTATCCATTTAATTTTTCGTGTTTTCCAACTGAATCTATCATGTTTTCCAACTGGCATCATGTTTAATTGTGAAAAAAGCTATAAAAGTATCTATTTACATTTATTTCTTTCCTTTTAAAATCAATACATAAATACTCATATATTTATATTTGACTTTTTTTTTTTTAAAGACAGAGTCTTGCTCTGTCCCCCAGGCTGGAGTGCAATGGTGTGATCACAGATCACTGCAACCTCTGCCTCCTGGGCTCAAGCAGTCCTCCTGAGGCCTCAGCCTCCCAAGTAGCTGGGACCAGAGGCGTGAGCCACCACAGCCAGCTGATTTATGAATTTTTGTAGAGATGGGGTTTTGTTATATTGCCCAGGCTGGTCTTGAACTCCTGAATTCAAGTGATCCACCTGCCCTGGCCTCCCTAAGTGCTAGGATTACAGGCATGAGTCACCATGTCCAGCCTATATTTTACTTTAAAATAAGCAGTTGAGAGCTCCCAAGTGAGTATCAAGAGAACATGCTTGATGATAGATGCAGAAAAATATGTTCATGATTTTGTCTTTTCAACAAATGTTGGAACCACTAAATATCCATTTGCCAAAAAAAAATTTTTTTTTACAGATACCTTGAATAAATATTAAATTTAATTCAAATTGGATCTCAGTTATAAATATAAAATCTAACTAAAACCTCTGGGAGAAAATCTTTGCAACCTTGGGTTAGGCAGAGATTTCTTACATCAAAAGCACAACCCAGAAAAGAACAAACTGAAAAATTAGACTTCATCAAAATCTAAAACTTCTGTACAAAAAACACTGTTAGAAGGGATGGGCACTGTTAGAGAAAAGACTAGCCAAAGACTGGGAAAAAAATACTTTCAAATCACATATCTGATAAGGAACTTGTATCAAGTATATATATATACACACACTATAATATACACATACATATATACATACACACACATATACTATACACATATATACATACACACACACACATATAGATCTCTCAAAACAACTTTAAGAAAACAACCCAATTAAAAACATGCAAATGATTTAGATATTAACCAGAAAAGATATATAAATAGCAAATAACAACACTAAAAAATGCTCAGAGGCCAGGCATGGTGGCTCACACCTGTAATCCCAGCACTCTGGGAGGGTGAGGTGGGTGTATCACTTGAAGTCAGGAGTTTGAGACCAGCCTAGCCAGCATGGTAAAACCCCATCTCTACTAAAAAAAATATAAAAATCAGCTGGGTGTTGCAGTGCTCACCTGTAATCCCAGTTACTCGGGAGGCTAAGGCAGGAGAATTGCTTGAACTCGGAAGATGGAGGTTGCAGTGAGCTGGGATGGTGCCACTGCACTCCAGCCTGGGTGACACAGTGAGACTCGGTCTCAAAAAGAAAAAAAAAACAAAACTGCTCAGTATCACTGGTCATTGGAAAAATGCAAATTAAAACGACAAGGTCATACTACCACCCCTATTAGAATGGTCAAAACTGACCATACCAAGTGTTAATGAGAACATGGAAGAATTGGAACTTTCATACACTGTTGGTTGAAATGTAAAACAAGGCCAGACGTGGAGACTCATGTCTGTAATCCCAGTACTTTGGGAGGCTGAGGCAGGCAGATCACCTGAGGTCAGGAGACTAGCCTGGCCAACATGGTGAAACCCCATCTCTACTAAAAATACAAAAATTAGCCAGGCGTAATAGCAAGTGCCAGTAATTCCAACTACTCAGGAAGCTGAGGCAGGAGAATCACTTGAACCTGGGAGGCAGAGGTTGCGGTAAACCAAGATCATACCATTAGGGTGACAGTGACATGTGGTCTCAAAAAAAAAAAAAAAAAGAAATGTAAAACAAAACAACCATGTTGGAACATAGTTTGGCAATTTCTTAAAAGGTAAAACATTTAATTACCATATGATGCAGCCATTCTATTCCTAGATATTAACCCAAGAGAAATGAAAGCATAGGTCCATACAAAGATGTACAGACAACTGTTCACAGTAGTTTTATTTTTATGAGCCCAAAACTAGTAACAACCCAAATGTTCATCAGCAGGCAAACAGCTAAACAAATTGTGGCATATCCATACAATGGAATACTACCCAGCAATAAAAAGGAATGAACACCACATAAAAGTGAAAAAAATGGGCCGGGTGCGGTGGCTCACACCTATATAATCTCAGCAGTTTGGGAGGCCAAGGTGGGTGAATCACGAAGTCAGGAGTTCGAGACCAGCCTGGCCAACATGGTAAAACCCTGTCTCTACTAAAAATACAAAAGTTAGCCAGGCATAGTGGTGCATGCCTGTAATCCCAGCTACTTAAGAGGCTGAGGCAGGAGAATCACTTGAACCCAGGAGGCAGAGGTTGCAGTGAGCTGAGATCACACCATTGCACTCCAGCCTGGGCAACAGCATGAGACTCTGTCTCAAAAAAAAAAAAAAAAAAGTGAAAAAAATGAACACCACAATCAAAGGATCCACATAACATGAATGACTGTAAAAATAATTATTCTGAGTAAAAAAAGCCAGACAAAAAAAAAGAGTGCATACTGTATGACTTCATCTATATAAAACTCTAGAAAATGCAAACTATTTTATAGTGACATAAAGTACATCAGGAGTTGCCTACAGTGGAGAAAAGGTGGTGGAAACAGATCCATTCATTGATTGTGGTGACAGTTTCACAAGTGTAGATACATCAAAATTTATCAAGCCACTTCAAATATGTGCAATTAACTGTGTGTCAATTATACATCAATAAAGCTACTATAATCTGTTAATAAAAAATAAATTTTCTTTGTTTTCTTGAGACAGAGTTTCACTGTTGTCACCCAGGCTGGATTGCAATGGCACAATCTCAGCTCATTCTAACCTCACCTCCCAGGTTCAAACAATTCTCCTACCTCAGCCTCCCGAGTAGCTGGGATTACAGGCACCTGCCAGCATGCCCAGCTAATTTTTGTATTTTTAGTAGACAGGGTTTCATCACGTTGGCCAGGCTGGTCTGAAACTCCTGACCTCAAGTGATCCACCTGCCTCAGCCTCCCAAAGTGCTGGGATTACAGGCGTGAGCCACCGTGCCCAGCCCTCTTTGTTCTTTACAAGATTTCTTAACACAGGATAAAAGCCTGCTTAAAAAAGAAACTCAAAAATTAAAATTGGGTCCAGTGGATTCTGATGGTATATCAATAGTCAGAATACATCATATATAAATCAAATATATCTAAACACATATATCCATGATTCATAATTCTTTTAAAAATTGTTTTAAGTAGCTTTGAAGGATGCTAGGGAATCAACTCATTTTTGAACATTCACACATAAAGAGAAAGAATGAAGCATTTATCCTGCGTTTCCTATGACAACTCCATCTCTGGGTAACAAAACAGTAGATATACAAGCTTATCTCTACAGATTTTACAGATAATAAATAAAATGACAAAATTAGAACACTATCATTTTGAACCCCTACTGAATTAATAAATTACAAACAAATGGCTGCTAAGTTTCACACAAAAACATATCCATATATGTAATTCCTGGTGGAAAAACACACCACCACCTATAAGAACCCTGCCAAAACTTAAAAAACTAAAATCTGATTAAACCTCTAAGTCCCAGTAATTTCTTGGAAATGGAGAAGAGAGAATACATTATCTTTGTATAAAAGATACTTGAGAGATCAACCAATTGCCCTGTAAGGACCTTACATGGATGTTGATTTAAAGTATTTAAAAACTTAAACATAAAACTTTTGAGACCATTGACAATTTGAACACTGATTACAGATATTCAATTTGATATTTAAAAAAATCATTTTGGGGCTAGGTGTGATAACTCAGCCCTGTAATCCTAGCACTTTGAGAGGTTAAGGGGTGGACTGCTTGAGCCTAGGAGTTTGAGACCAGCCTGGACAGCATGGCAAAACCCCATCTCTACAAAAAAAAAAAAAAAAGACACAAATTAGCCAGGTGTGGTGATGAGCGCTTGTGATCCCAGCTCCTCAGGAAGCTGAGATGGGAGAATCACTTGAGCCCTGGAGCTTGAGGTTACAGTGAGCTGAAATCTTGCCACTGCACTCTGGCCTGGGCGACAGAGTGAGACTGGTCTCAAAAAAAAAAAAAAAAAAAAAAAATTATTTTTAGGCCAGGCACAGTGGCTCATGCCTATAATCCCAGCACTTTTGGAAGGCCAAGGCAAGAGGATCACTTGAGGCCAGGAATTTGAGACCAGCCTGGGCAACATGGCAAGACCCTATCTCTACCAAAAATAAATTAGCCAAAGGGGTGGTGCAAACCTGTAGTCCTAGCTACTCAGGAAGCTAAGGCAGGAGGATTGCTTGAGCCCAGGAGTTTGAAGCTATAGTGAGCTATAATCTGGACACTGCACTCCAGACTAGAAAACAGAGTAAGACCCCGTCTCTAAAACAAACAAAAAATTATCTTTAGATGTAATAATACTATTATAGTTTTTTTAACTGTCTTTTAAAGACATACATTAAAATATTTACAGATTGCATGTGGTAACTGTAGAATCTGCTCTGAAATAATATGAAAAGAGAAGTAAATGGGCATCTAAATAAAATAACATTAACCATGAGGTGGTCATTTCTGAAGCTGGATGATGAGTAGAATGGGGTTCAATATTCCACTTAGATCTGCTTTTCTATATGCTTGAATTTTCTATTAATACAAATTTTTTAAATAACTTAAATTTATTTTATAACTAAGGTACCTAGATAAAAATTCTAAATAAATAAAATTGACAAAGGCCAATATCCTCTCTCATACTGTCTTTGGCCATTGCTGGTATGAGGGTTATACTGGCTTCAAAATTTATTAAACTGAGTAACTTTTCCTCTTTCTCTATTCTTTGAAAATTATATAAAATATGAACAATTTGTTTCTTAACGGTATAGTACAACTTTGTAAACTCATCTGATGGCTGTATGTGGAAGGAAGAGGTATATTTTTAATTACTGATTTTAATTTTATTGATATTACATCTATTCAGGATTTCAATCTATTCTTGAAATAAATTATTTCAGTTTTGTTTGGTATATTTTTCTAGAAAATAGCCAATTTTGTCTGTTCCTGTGTCATTTCAAATGTACTGGCATAAAACTTTATATATTTTATTTGAAGCTCTATTAAACTTGTAGTTATTGTTCTTCACATTTTAAATAACATTACTTGTGCCTTCTTTTTCCTTGATTCTTCGTTGTTTGTTTTTGTTTTTTTTCTATCACCCAGGTTGGAGTACAGTGGCGCGATGTCGGCTCACTGCAACCTCTGCCTCCCTGGCTCAAGTGATTCTCCTGCCTCAGTCTCTCAAGTGTTAGGACAACAGGCGCACACCACCACACCTGGCTAATTTTTTGTATTTTTAGTAGAAATGGAGTTTCACCATATTGGCCAGGCTGGTCTCGAACTCCCGACCTCAGGTGATCCACCTGCCTCAGCCTCCCAAAGCGATGGTGTTACAGGAATGAGCCACCACACCTGGCCCTTGATTCATCTTTTTAGAGGCTCATCTTTTCATAAGTCTTTTCAAAGAAACAGATTTTGGTTTCATTGAGCCTCTCTATTGTTTGTTTTCTATCATTAATTTCTACTTTTAGCATCATCATTTTCTTCTTTCTTTGGAATGCTTATGTTAAATACTTAGATCATTCACTTCAACCTCACTTCTTTTTGTTTCTGAGACAGAGTCTTGCTCTGTTGCCCAGGCTGGAGTGCAGTGTTGCCATCTCCGCTCACTGCAACCTCCTAGAAATACTTAAGTCTTCCTAGTAAATTATCTCATTCCTTGTGAATGAATCTCTTTATCCTTGACTATACTTCTGCCTAGTCTAATTTTTCTCAAAATTCATATACTTATGCCAGCTTTCTTTTGGTTCCTTGTGTTAGAATGTTTCAGATTCACGGCCGGGCATGGTGGCTCACATCTGTAATCCCAGCACTCTGGGAGGCCGAGGCAGGCAGATCATGAGGTCAGGAGATCGAGACCATCCTGGCTAACAAGGTGAAACCCCGTATCTACTAAAAATACAAAAATTAGCCGGGCGCGGTGGTGGGCGCCTGTAGTCCCAGTTACTCAGGAGGCTGATGCAGGAGAATGGCATGAACCCGGGAGGCGGAGCTTGCAGTGAGCCAAGATTGCACCACTGCACTCCAGCCTGTGCAACAGAGCGAGACTCCGTCTCAAAAGAAAAAAAAAAAAAAACAGAATGTTTCAGATTCCTTACTCATAAATAGCAATATAATTATTTTGTTTGCTGCCTTTAAATAAAACAATCTCATTCTGGCATCTCTGTTTTCTCTGGTAAGTTTAATCTGTTTACATTTATATAAACTGATTTATATAACTCATAAAGTTGAAATTATTTCCAATGCCTTACTTTGTTTATACTATACTATGTGTTTTCTTTGCTTTCCCGCCCCCCCTTTTTAAATTTTATTTATGTATTTATTTATTTTTGAAGACGGAATCTCACTCTCTCGCCCAGGCTGGAGTGCCTTGGTGGGGTCTCGACTCACTGCAACCTCCACTCCTGGGTTCAAGTGATTCTCCTGCCTCAGACTGCCAAGTAGCTGGGATTACAGGTACCCGCCACCACGTCTGGCTAATTTTTGTATTTTTAGTGGAGACGGGGTTTTAACATGTTGGCCAGGTTGGTCTCGAACGTCTGACCTTAAAGTGATCCACCTGCCTCGGCCTCCCAAAGTGTTGGGATTACAGGCATGAGCCCCCGCACCCAGCCTTCTTTTTCCTCTTTTCCTACATTCTAGTGGACTGTTTTCTCTACTGCCTTTCCTCCACTTACTCTAATGACATGGAAGGTGCACTTTTTTTTTTTTTTTTTTATGAAGACAGTCTTGCTATGTTGCCCAAGCTGGTCTTGGACTCCTAGGCTCAAGCAATCCTCTCACCTTGATCTCCTGAGTAGCTGGGACTATTGGCACGTACCACCACACCCAGCTTAGTTTTACTTAAATTTTTAATAGGATTACTTGTAAGTAGAATCAGTATTATTACTCTCCTTTTTAAGAACCAGACCTCAAAAAACAGTAATTCAGATTAACACCCCTCCTATCTTATATTTTTTTTTTCTAGAACAGTAATTAATTCTTGTGTGTTTGTTATGCTGTTGTATACAATCAAGTTGTCCAAATTTGTCTATAGGTTTATCAATTTCTGTGCTAACTTTGTGTCTTGCATCATTTTCTAAGCTCTGGGTTCAACCTCCTCTTATAAAGTACAAGTACCTCCGGTAAGTAGTTCTTTAGCTAATGGTCTATGAGTGGTAAATTCTTCATCTCCATCTGAAAATATATTTCTTCCTTTAGAATGACAGTTTTGAAAGTTATTTTATTTTTCCTTGGCACTTTAATGATATTATTCTATTGGGTTTTGGCTTCTATTAATGCTCTTGCTAAGTATGCTAAATTAACTGCTGTTCAGTTATAAATGACTTTTCTCTCTCTGGCTGCTTTATTACTTTATATTTAATGTTCAGTAATTTTACTAGAATATACTGAATTATCTATTTATATTTTTCTACTTACGGATACACTGTTTACTTCTAGGCACAACCAAAATGAAGAATAAAAAATGATTTAAGAGTGACTACCATCTTAATTTTCCCAAAGATTGTTCAAATGCTATGCCATATGTGTAAGGGGTATGTGTACCATGAATGCCCTAGAGCAGAAGTTCTCAAACTTTAGCTTGCAACACAAACATTTGGGAACTTATTACAGTACAGACTTCTAGATTCCACACCCAATTTCTGAGTCACCAGTTCTGGGGTCTTGCCAGGAATCGGCATTTCTAATACATTCCCAGGTGATGTTGATCCTACAGATCAGGAAGGAGCTCCTGCTTTAAGAACCATAGCCTTAGGAATTTATGATAATTATCTCATGAAACCCCCCACTGAGAAGGACTATAGGGACTTAATCTGCTCCTTACAATTCTAAACAATTTTTAGCTTTAAATATTGCTCTCTCCAATTTCTCTCTTTTTTTTTTTTGAGATGAAGTCTCACTCTGTCGCCCACGCTGGAGTGCAGTGCAGTGGCATGATCGTGGCTCACTGCAACTGCAATCTCCACCTCCTGGGTTCAAGCGATTCTCATTCCTCAGTCTCCCAAGTAGCTGGGACTACAGGCACATGCCACCACGCCTGATTAATTTTTTGTATTTTACTATAGGGGGGTTCCACCATGTTGCTTAGGCTGGTCTCAAACTCTTGAGCTCAAGCAATTCGCCTCCTCAGCCTCCCAAAATGCTAGGATTACAGGCGTAAGCCACCACACCCAGCCTCCCATTTCTCCTTGTAGAATACCAACTATATAAAACAGTAACAGCTACCTCCTCTGTGAGGAGGTACAACTGTTGCAGTTCATTCTTCACAGAGGCCTCACAGCAAAATAAAATCTGATATCATTCCTTTACTCAAAAATTGTTCACTGGCTTCTCTACACCTACAAGAGCAGTTGTTTTGCGGGAGGGATACATGAATGGGCTTCAGAGTAGATGCAAATATTTGAGTATTTACATTATGGTACACATACTTTCTAGAATACTATGGAATAGGTCTGTGACCTAAGCATGTTAAAAACTGCTGACCTATTACATTTCCAATGAGTCAGTGTGCTACATAAAACTTCATAATCCATGCCTATCTTTCTCACATATACCCTGATGTCACTCTGAGCACACCACGCTTTCAAACTTTCACCTTATGCCCCTATTACCTCCACCAAGAAAAGAATGCCCAATAGATCTCTTACAGGCCTGACAAAGTCCTACTTGTCTGCCTAAGAGCTCCAATGTCACCTCTTCCAGGAAAGCTTCCCCAACCCACTTACGAGTTAATTGCTACCTTTTCTATTCTCCTTCTGCACTCTGTATAAACATCCACTATTACTTTTCACCATTCCAATTACTGGTCTACAGAAATGTCTTCCTCTATGAGTTATCTCAGGCAAGAACTTAATTATCACCTTTATATCCCCATAATAGATCCACAAATGTTTGGTAAATATATGAACAAGTTACCTACATGGTACCTAAATACAATTTTACTTTGGACACCATAAACAGTTTCTAGGAGAATATATATTTATATTTTAATAATTTTCACACCTGTAAACCCAGCACTTTGGGAGGCTGAGGTGGGTGAATCACCTAAGGTCAGGAGTTCAAGACCAGCCTGGCCAACATGGTGAAACCCTGTCTCTACTAAAAAAAAAAAAAAATTAGCCAAGTGTGGTGGTGGGCACCTGTAATCCCAACTACTCAGCAGCCTCAGGGAGCAGAATCACTTGAACCCGGGAGGCGGAAATTGCAGTGAGCCAAGATTGTGCCATTGCACTCAGCCTGGGCAACTAGAGCAAAACTCCATCTCAAAAATAAATAAAATAATTAAAAATTTTTAAAAAGGAATTTTCAGGTCTGTCTTCATCTAGATTTTCAAGGGAACCAGAGATTCAATAGGTATAAATAGCACCTAATCTAGTTTCATTCTCACATTTCTTCACAAAATGCCTCAAAGTATCAAAGCAAAGAATTATGGCAAACACCACAAAGATACTCCTTGAGAAGAGCAACTCCAACACACATAATTGTCAGACTCACCAAAGTTGAAATGAAGGAAAAAATGTTAAGGGCAGTCACAGAGAAAGGTCGGGATACCCACAAAGGGAAGCCCATCAGAGTAATAGCAGATCTCTCGGCAAAAACTCTGCAAGCCAGAAGAGAGTGGGGGCCAATATTCAACATTCTTAAAGAAAATAATTTTCAACCCAGAATTTCATATCCAAACTAAGCTTCATAAGTGAAGGAGAAATAAAATCCTTTACAGACAAACAAATGCTGAGAGATTTTGTCACCACCAGGCCTGCCTTACAAGAGCTCCTGAAGGAAGCACTAAACATGGAAAGGAACAACTGGTACCAGCTACTGCAAAAACGTGCTACATTGTAAAGACCATCAATGCTAGGAAGAAACTGCATCAACTAATGAGCAAAATAACCAGCTAATATCATAATGAGAGGATCAAATTCACACATAACAATATTAATCTTAAATGTAATGGGCTAAATGCTCCAATTAAAAGACACAGACTGGCAAATTGGATAAAGAGTCAAGACCTATGAGTGTGCTGTATTCAGGAGACGCATCTCATGTGCAGAGACGCACATAGGCTCAAAATAAAGAGATAGAGGAAGACCTACCAAGCAAATGGAAAACAAAAAAAAGGCAGGGGTGGCAATCCTAGTCTCTTATGATAAAACAAACTTTAAAGCAACAAAGATCAAAAGAGACAAGGCCATTACATAATGGTAAAGGGATCAATTCAACAAGAAGAGCTAACTATCCTAAACATATATGCACCCAATACAAGAACACCCAGATTCATAAAGCAAGTCCTTAGAGACCTACAAAGAGACTTAGACTCCCACACAATAATAATGGGAGACTTTAACACCTTACTGTCAACATTAGACAGATCAACGAGACAGAAAGTTAACAAGGATATCCAGGACGTGAACTGAGCTCTGGACCAAGTGGACCAAATAGACATCTACAGAACTCTCCACCCCCAAATCAACAGAATATACATTCTTCTCAGCACCACATAGCACTTATTCCAAAATTGACCACATAGTTGGAAGTAAAGCACTCCTCAGCAAATGTAAAAGAACAGAAA
>NW_012102876.1:3497854-3499279 GCF_000951045.1 Mandrillus leucophaeus
CTAGAGAAGCAAGAGCAAACACATTCAAAAGCTAGCAGAAGGCAAGAAATAACTAAGATCAGAGCAGAACTGAAAGAGATAGAGACACAAAAAACCCTTCAAAAAAATCGGTGAATCCAGGAGCTGGTTTTTTGAAAAGATCAACAAAATTGATAGACCACTAGAGAGACTAATAAAGAAGAGAGAAGAATCAAATAGATGGAATAAAAAATGATAAAGGGGATATCACCACCGATCCCACAGAAACACAAACTACCATCAAAGAACGCTATAAACACCTCTACGCAAATAAACTAGAAAATCTAGAAGAAATGGAGAAATTCCTGGACACATATACAACCTCCCAAGACTAAACCAGGAAGAAGCTGAATCCCTGAATAGACCAACAACAGGTTCTGAAATTGAGGCAATAACCAATAGCCTACCAACCAAAAAAAGTCCAGGACCAGACAGATTCACCGCTAAATTCTACCAGAGGTACAAAGAAGAGCTTTCCTTCTGAAACTATTCCAATCAACAGAAAAAGAGGGAATCCTTCCTAATTCATTTCATGAGGCCAACATCATCCTCATACCAAAGCCTCGCAGAAAGACACAAAAAAAGAATTTTAGACCAATATCACTGATGAACATCGATGCAAAAATCCTCAATAAAATACTGGCAAACTGAATCCAACAGCACATCAAAAAGTGTATCCACCACGATCAAGTTGGCTTCATCCCTGGGATGCAAGGCTAGTTCAACATACCCAAATCAATAAACGTAATCCATCATATAAACAGAATCAAAGACAAAAACCACATGATTATCTCAATATATGCAGAAAAGGCCTTTGATAAAATTCAACAGCCCTTCATGCTAAAACTCTCAATAAATTAGTTACTGATGGGACGTACCTCAAAATATTAAGAGCTATTTATGACAAACCCACAGCCAATATCATACTGAATGGGCAAAAACTGGAAACATCCCCTTTGAAAACTGGCACAAGACAGGGATGCCCTCTTTCATCACTCCTATTCAACACAGTATTGGAAGTTCTGGCTAGGGCAATCAGGCAAGAGAAAGAAAGAAAGGGTATTCAATTAGGAAAAGAGGAAGTCAAATTGTCCCTGTTTGGAGGTGACATGATTATATGCTTAGAAAACCCCATTGTCTCAGCCCAAAATTTCCTTAAGCTGATAAGCAACTTCAGCAAAGTCTCAGGATATAAAATCAATGTCCAAAAATCACAAACATTCTTATACACTAATAACAGAGAAACAGCCAAATCATGAGTGAACTCCCATTCACAATTGCTTCAAAGAGAATAAAATACCTAGGAGTCCAACTTACAAGGGATGTGAAGGACCTCTTCAAGGAGAACTACAGAGCACTGCTCAACAAAATAAAAGAGGACACAAACAAATGGAAGAACATTCCATG
>NW_012102876.1:3500017-3500529 GCF_000951045.1 Mandrillus leucophaeus
AAGACTTGGAACCAACCCAAATGTCCATCAATGATAGACTGGATTAAGAAAATGTGGCACATACACACCATGGAATACTATGCAGCCATAAAAAAAGATGAGTTCATGTCCTTTGTAGGGACACGGATGAAGGTGGAAACCATCATTCTGAGCAAACTATTGCAAGGATAGGTAACCAAACACTGCATGTTCTCACTCATAGGTGGGAATTGAACAACAAGAACACTTGGACCTAGGATGGGAACATCACACACTGGGGCCTGTTGTGGGGTGGGGAGAGGGGGAGGGATAGCATTAGGAGATATACCTAAGTAAATGACAAGTCAACGGGTGCAGCACACTAACATGGCACATGTATACATATGTAACAAACCTGCACGTTGTGCACATGTACCCTAGAACTTGAAGTATAATAAAAAATAAATAAATAAATAAATAAATAAATAAATAAATGTCAACAGAACCAAAAGAAGAACATTGGAGGGGTGATCAAATCTAATTCAACAATCTTA
>NW_012102876.1:3501057-3520973 GCF_000951045.1 Mandrillus leucophaeus
ATATATATATATATATATATGTGTGACAGAGTCTTGCTGTCCCTCAGGTTGGAGAGCAGTGGCACGATCTCAGCTCACTGCAAGCTCCGCCTCGCAGGTTCACACCATTCTCCTGCCTCAGCCTCTCGAGTAGCTGGGACTACAAGCACCCACCACCACACTCGGCTAATTTTTTTCTATTTTTTAGTAGAGACGGGGTTTCACCTTGTTAGACAGGATGGTCTCGATCTCCTGACCTCGTGATCTGCCCACCTCGGCCTCCCAAAGTGCTCGGATTACAGGCGTGAGACACCGTGCCAGGCCAAAAAAAATATTTTTATGAAGGTATATACTACACAAAAAGAACGAAGACTTAGGTTCTCTCTAGGGGGAGAAGGAAGGAGTGAGGAACCAATGAAGTCTTTCACTATTTTTCAAATGTTTCTGTATTGTCTTTTATAAAAAATAATGTTTTGTATTACTTCAACAACCAGAAAAACACAATCGAAAGGGGGAAAAGCCATATTCCATGTCATGCTATTTAAGAAAAAGGTTTGATTAATTATAAAACTACTTTAACATATTATTCTTACCAGATTTAAGACCTGAAATTTTGAAGATGGCACTTGGCTTCCCATTCGTGACAAATCCTAGGAGTTGCCATACTGGCATTCCATTGGAATCAGGATAAGAAAAGTAGACAGATCCTCCCATTCCCTCAGGAAATGGGATTGTTCCCAGCATAAAAACCACAACATGGTTGATACTTTCATAATCAGGTAAGTCAAAAACAAATTTATCCTCTGCCACTTGCTGTGCAGCTGTTTGCACCTAGAAAATAAGAAACTTGTCTTAGTTCAATAGTTCTATGAGTTTCTGTAACTCTTAACACTATCGTTCATAAGTTATATTACCAGCATAATTCATTGTAGTCTTTTTACCAAATAAAATGTTAAACCTGATAGTCTTAAACACATACTTAGTTTTACAATCATAATCTACTAAATGCAATCTTTTAAAAATATAACTCAGGCTGAGCACAGTGGCTCACACCTGTAATCTCAGCACTTTGGGAGGCCAAGGTGGGCAGATCACCTGAGGTCAAGAGTTCAAAACCAGCTTGGCCAACAGGGCAAACCCCATCTCTCCTAAAAATACAAAAATTAGCCAGGTATGGTGGCTCATGCACAAGTATTCCCAGCTACTTGGGAGGCAGAGGCAGGAGAATCGCTTGAACCCAGGAGGCGGATGTTGCAGTGAGCTGAGACCACACTGCACTCCAGCCTGGCAACAAGAGTGAAACTCTGTCTAAAAAAATAAAAATTAAATTAAAATAAATTATTTCACAGGTGCCCTGAAAGGATTCTACTTACATAAAAAATAACAAGGCCAGGCGTGCCGGCTCATGCCTGTAATCCTGGCAATTTGGGAGGCCAAGGCAGGCAGATCACCTGAGGTCAGGAGTTCAAGACCAGCCTGGCCAACATGGAGAAACCCCATTTCTACTAAAAATACAAAATTAGCCAGGTGTGGTGGCACATGCCTATAATCCCAGGTACTCGGGAGGCTAAGGCAGGAGAATCACTTGAACCCGGGAGGTGGAGGTTGTGGTGAGCCGAGATCGCGCCATTGCACTCCAGCCTGGACTAAACGCTGTCTCAAAAAATAAATAAATAAAAATAACTGTAGCTTTAGAATGCTGCTGTAAAGATGAAAGGTTATTCAAAACACGTCACCTAAGCTCTCACCCTACAGTTTAAAGATAAAGGGGCCAGGTACGATGGCTCATGCCTGTAATCCCAGCACTTTGGGAGGCCGAGGCAGGCAGCTGGCTTGAGTTCAGGAGTTGGAGACTAGCCAGGGCAACACAGCAAAATCCCATCTCTACAAAAAATACAAAAATTAGCCAGGGGTAGTGGCATGCACCTTTGGTCCCAGCTACTCGGGAGGCTAAGGACAGATAATCACTTGAACCTGGGATGTCAAGGCTGCAGTGAGCCGAGGTCCCGCCACTGCACTCCAGCCTGGATGACAGAGCGGGACCCTGTCTCAAAAATAAATAAAAGAAAGAATGTCAGGTAATTAAAACAGGTAAGCAATCCAGAAGTAATTAGGCAATCCTCCTTATTCACAAATCCTTTATCTGAATTCATCTACTCACTAAAATTTGTAATCCCAAATCAATGCTTGCTGCATTTCTGCAGTCATTCATGGACACACTCATATGAACAGTAGCAAAAAATGTGAGTTGTCGGTCTGGCACGGAGGCTCACGCCTGTAATCCCAGCACTTTGGGAGGCCAAGGCAGGTGAATCACCTAAGGTCAGGAGTTCCAGATCAGCCTGGCCAACATGGCGAAACGCGGTCTCTACTAAAAATACAAATATTAGCTGAACATGGGGGCACAAGCCTGTAGTCTCAGCTACTTGGGAGGCTGAGGCATGAGAATCGCTTGAACCTGGAGGCGGAGGTTACAATGAGCCGAGATCATACCATTGCACTCCAGTCTGGATGACAGAGTAAGACTCCATCTCAAAAAAAAAAAAAAAAAGAGTGTGCAACTCACACACTGGCAGCTGAGGTAGAACATGCCATCTTGTTTCAGTCCTCATAATATGAAAAAGTGTCCTTTTCACAGTCTAATCTATTTAAAGCATTTTTGTGATTTTTGTTGGTGATTGTGCTGTTTAAAATGACCAAGTTCAAGTGCTGGCTAGCCTTCCTAAGTGCAAGAAGGCCATGGCATGCCTTACAGAGAAAATATGTGTGTTAGGTAAGTTTTCTTTCTATAATATCCTATCTACTGATACAAAGAAACTTAAGAAAAATATACTGCTATGTAATTTCAACTATCTATTAGTTATAAAGTAGTATCAACTGCCTGCCCTAAATTAAGTCCCAAGATACAAAGGCTGAGATTCCTAAAGTCAAATTCTGATTCCCTCTTCAGAAGTATTCTGACCCAATTTAAAATCCTCCAGCTTTAGTACAAAGAATAAAACAAAGGAAGAACATAAACCAAATGGCCAGTATTAGTATTAAATTCAAATTCACCAGTCTTTGGCATGCATATAACCTAAAAAGCGTGGGAAACTATTATTTGTGAGTCTTGAAATAACCACCAGGCAAAATAAGTATTTCTTAAGTGTCAACTTTGTATGGGTACTGAACAGTCTGCAAATCTGTATCATCACATTCTAATTTTTCACATTAAGAAAAGGTATTATCTCTTTAAGAAAAAAATCTCAAGATATAAAAACTGGGTTCGTAAGTTTAGATAAGTAAATTTTTCTTGTAACAGAGTAATGTAGTTAAGTTTTGAGATGCCACTAGGTCTATTTGTCCTTCACTTTGATATGTCCTAATACCCCAAAATTAAAGGACCAAGTATCCCTAATATATAGAGACAGGTATTACTATAATTGAATTTCCTTCCAAATTAGTTGACAACATGAGAGATACATGGATTCCAAATAGGTTTTTTATTCTCTGAGAAACACAATTTTAATGTCATTAATTAATAACACACACTCGTCTGAGTCACACAATCATTCCAGGGTTGTCCTTTCTTTTTCCCTATTAAGAGCAGGGTAGAATTATCTCACCAGGATTATGAATTACCACCATCACCACAGGGGTCTCACAGTCATTCAAGAGACAAACTTTATGAGGCTAGTCATCTCCAATTTATCTTTCTGGCTTCTTAGAACTGTATATGTACAGAATACAATACATTATCAAAACTTGATGGGAAAAAAAGACAATTCAACAAAGGGATTGCAACATTTAAAAAAGCCAGAAGAAAAAAGAAGGAAAAATACTTCTAGGGGAAAGGAGTCAGGCCTGAAAATTGATGTCTGTGTGGTTTCTAAGGAAACAAAAAAGATTCACCTTCCAGATTATTCCTAAAGAATTCCAGGTGCTGATCTCATTTACTCTAACAATTTGGCAATGTAGGTTATCTATTTTGACCAATAAGGAAACACACTACTTGCATCCTTCTCTGGTTATCTCAGATACGGTTCACACGTTAAGTTTCTGCCAACTTCCAATTAAATTAAGCATATTTTTACTGGGGTTCTTCCAAAGGGACCCAGCAGATATACACTGCCTGAGCACCTTAATCTTTGAAAAACCGTTTGCTATAGACCAGATTCAATCCCAAATTCACCTCTACCTCACAGTAATAAGGGAGGCATTTATACTGGCGATTGAACTTAGTTCCTTAACTGCAAAATGTCAAAGATAAAGACCATCTCACGAGTTATGAGGATTAAGTTCAAAGTGCCAAATAAGCGCCACACATAAGGCTGAGTGACCAAAGGCGTACACTGCACTTAGCCCAGTACTTGTACAAAATGCACACTTAATAAATGCCAACTAATACTGTGACTACTATTCGAAAGAATCTGAACGGAGCTGGGCATAGGAGAGCACCCAGCTTCCCACGCTCCATCCTCACATACCCAGCCAAAATACAGTTAAGTGGGCTTCCCCGCATCCCCAGAGCCTGCGTACCCTCCCCGCCGCAGGGCTTCGCCCTCGATATCCTGACCCCTTCCTGATACCACTCGGTCCCATCCTCACCAGCCTCCCCGCCACCAAGCAGCCAAACATGGCGACGGCAGCTCCGTTCAGCCGGCAGTGACCTGAAGCCGGCGACTAGGAGTCCTGGGGCTACTGCCCTAGTCGAGACTAAGAACCTTCCAGAATTTGTGAGAGGGTGTCTGCCCCTCCACTACATAGTGACTGGGCCAGCGGCTGGAACGCGTCTGCCCCGCGACCTCTGACCTTCTCTTCCTAAGCAGCACGCTGCTCAGGCAACAAGTACTTCCGGGGCTTACAGCCGGTTTCCCCACTGAGGAAGAAAGGTGGGCCAGCGCCAGTACAAGACTACAAGTCCCAGAACAAGTCCCAGAGGGCACTGCGCCGGTTTCCGGGAAAGTAAGCCCGGAGGCTTTGCACACTGGGATCGGTAGTCCGAGTGTTCTATAGCCACACCATCTGTGGATCTCTCATTTCCATGTACAATCCTGGGAGGAGATACTTCTAACGTTTCTGTAACATCTGAGAGATAGTGCACTTTTACAATAATCACATCACTAGATCTTTACAAAAACCCTATGAGGTAAGTATTATAATCCAAATTTTATAGGAGTGAGCAACCTCAAATCTTTACACAGCAGTAAATGTTGGAGGCTGATTTCAAGTCCTAATCCAAATCCGGGTTTCTTTCTGCTACACAGTATCTCACAAGTACTAATCTTTAACCAATTGTTTTGTACTTGTCTACAGTTTATAGTTCTTTCCAGCTTCACTTAGTTGTCACGCTCATTTGCTGTACAATTGTGGGAAAGTTGTAGATGTCTTTGTGCTTCAGTGTCCCTCCTTTGCAAAAGAAAAATAATGTGCCTATCTCCTAGAGTTGCTGTGAGGATTAAATGAGCTAATATGTATAAAACACTTAGCATAGTGCCTGGCTGTGCTTAATTAGTGGGAGTTTTGTTGTAAAAATATCTATTTTTTTTTCTATATGCATTTGCAGAAAAGGTTCATAGGAAATACAAAACAATAGCCAAAAAAAAAAAAAAAAAAAAAAAAACTGGCATCAAGTACTGATTGCCACCAATACTTATTCTCCCTTTTACAGCTCCAATTCCTTTTCATCTTGAATAGGATAGTAAAGGGTCTCTGTCCAATTTAAATATCTGAGCTTGGCCACCAGCCATAAAGCAGGTCTGTCTTCCCTGTCCTTAGTTTATATACGGGGGATCAGTGTTTGGAACAGTCTTCTGGCCTCCACTGTGGATCCCTAAACTGATCACCTATCTTATCACTGATACTCCTTTGAGATAGCTGAGCCAAAGATGAAGAGGTAGGAAAGGATCTACCAATGTCTCCAACTTGCTACCTAAAAAGTCCTAGAACCTTCCGAATAAAAAGGCCATTCATATGAAGACCACTTCATAAATTAAGGCACCCACTACCTGGCTTCAGAGCCCATCTCTGCCATTTATTAGTTACATAATCTTAGGCAAGTTAACCTAACACTCCCATACCTCCTTTTCCCCATCTTTAAAATGAAGTAATAATAGTATCTACCTCATAAAGTTGTTTCGAGGGTTCTTACATGTAAAGTACCCAGTAGTGGCCAGAATGTAGCTTACTCAATAAATGTTAATATTTAGCATTATTGCCTTTCCTAACTAATTTTCCATGTCTTCTTCATACCCACCTTGTGCACTAGCCATACTTTTGAATTCTCTGAGCAACTCCTACTTTTAAATTTGTATGTGCTTATACAACTTGTTTTATCTCCCTGTAATATTCACTTGGTTATTTCTTACATATCCTCTCAGTTTTCTTCACTAATCTTCCTATGACCCACCTGATAGTCATTTCTTCTCCTACCCAGCAATCTTATTTAGTGGATTGAGAACCAGCTAGCTTAGAATTTTTTTTTTAATTACAGTTGCTATTTATTAATTGTCTCAATCTCTGTTATGTGAGAGTTGAGCTTTTTCTCCATTTTGCTGGTGAACTGTCTTAGTTATAGATTGTACATAGAGGCAGTGAGTATAGTATCATATCTCTAGAGTAGCCAGTATTCCAGCTACCAAACTATATTATTTGTACATACAGTAGTTCTTTGTAACTTCTGTGGGCAGAACTAGATACAGTGTGAAGAAGTGAAGAAAAAATGTTTCAGGGAAAAAATCTTTCCAATAATCAGAGCTCTCTGAAATAAGAATAGATAGTCATGGAATAGAGTGAATGCTCCCATTCACATTGATATTTTAACCAATGCTGAAATCCACTTACATTGTTGAGGAGACTTATGGAAAATTCGGGAAATTGGCTGAAAACTTCAGAGGTACTTCCCCCCTCTCAAACTATATGATTCTATGGAGTAAGAACCAATTATAATTTAATCGTGGCCAGGGTATCAGGGATTCTGAATCCTGGTTTTAGCTCTTCATTAATTAACCTAATGATGAGATCATTTATTTTATCATTTTGGCCATTACATTTCTTCCAATTCTAGGACTGAATTCTGACTTGAAGACAGCAAAAATATATTTTTTCTCTCCTCTGAAAAATTTTTATTTACAAAACAAGGAGAACAACAAATAGACACACAAACTCTGTCTTCCCTGAACTGGGAGATATCTGTAACTCCAAGTCACAATAGATATCAATGGAAAGTAGATAAAAGAAAGGCAAATGACTTAGCAGAGGAGTGGAAGATCAAAGTCAGGTACTTACAGAGAAAGATAAATATCAGAGAAGCCCAGGAATTGGAGATACCAGGGGCCACAGAAGGCAAGAGTAAGACAGGCAGATTGCTTAAAATCAATGTTAAGATGTTTATATCTGTTCCTCATCCACACCTTGCAAAAGCCCACTGGTATGAATCTCTGTGGAAAAAAAATTAAATCAGAGGCACCCTGGGTAGTAGGAAACCATATACTGAGAAAAAGTGGTTGTAGATTAAGGCCACCATATATATATAGATTAGGTCCTGCTTTTACTCAACATTGTACTGGAAATTCCAGCCAAGGCAATTAGGCAAGATAAATAAAACTGGAGATGAAAAAGTAAAACAATCTCTAGTCACAGATGACATAATCTTTTTGGGTTTTTTTGTTTGTTTGTTTTGTTTTGTTTTTAGACAGAGTCTTACTCAATTGCCCAGGCTGGAGTGCAGTGGCAATCTCAGCTCACCACAACCTCCACCTCGCAACGTCAAGCGATTCTCCTGCCTCAGCCTCCCAATTAGCTGGAATTACAGGCACGCACCACCATGCCTGGCTAATTTTTGTATTTTTTGGTAGAGATGGGGTTTCACCATGTTGGCAAAGCTGGTCTCAAATTCCTGACCTCAAATGATCTGCCCACCTCATCCTTCCAAGGTGCTAGGATTACAGGTGTGAGCCACCATGCCTGGACATCGTGTATATAGAAAATCCTAAGGGATCCACTAAAAAAACTATTAGAACCAGTAAACAATTTCAGCAAGATTGAAGGATAGGTCAATATACAAAAATAGTGTTGCTATACACTTGCAGTGAACAATCCAAAAGTGAAATTAAGAAGATAATTTCATTTAAAATTCTCATTTAACAAAAGAAGTATAAAGTATATACTCTGAAAACTACAAAAAAGTTGTCGTAAGAAATTGATCTGGCTTGAACATTTGTCTCCTCCAAATCTCATGCTGAAATGTGAACTTCATTGTAGGAGGTTGGCCTAGTGGGAGGTGTTTGGAGCATGGAGACAGATCCCTCACGAATGGTTTGGTGCTATCCTTGCAGTAGTGAGTTCTCACTGTATTATTTCATTCGAGAGCTGATTGTTTAAAAAAAATAAAAAATATATTTAAAAAAGAGCCTGGCATCTCCCTTGCTCCCTCTCACCATGTGAACGCCTGCTCCCCCTTCAGCTTCCATCACGATTGTAAGCTTCCTGAGGCCCTTACCAGAAGCTGGACATATATTGCCACCATGCTGGTACAGCCTGCAGAACTGAGTCAAAATAAACCTCTTTTCACTCAGCCTCAGTTACTTCTTTTTAGCAATGCAAATGGAATAACACAGAAATTAAAGGATATCTAAATAAATGGGAAAATATCCCATATTCATGCGTCAGAAGACTTAATATTGTTTAGAAGGCTGTACTCCCCAAATTGATCTACAGATTCAGTGCAATTCCCATCAGAATCCTAGCTGACTTCTTTGTAGAAATTGACAAGCTGATTCTAAACCTCTTAAGCAAAGGATCCAGAATAGCCAAAACAATCTTGAAAAGAACAAACTAATATCCATACTTCCTGATTTCAAAACTTGCTACAAAGAAACAGTCATCAAGGCAGTATAGTATTTAAAAGGCTGGACAGGGTGGCTCATGCCTATAATCCTAGCACTTTGGGAGGCCAAGGTGGGCGGATCACTTGAGGCTGGGAGTTCAAGGTAACACAGTATGGTATTGGCACAAGGGTAGACATATAGATTAGATTAAAGAGTCCAGAAATAAAACCATATGTCTATGGTCAACTGATTTTCAACAGGAGGACTAATACCATTCAATGGGGGGAAAGAATAGTCTTTTCAATAAATGATGCTGGGACAACTAGATGGCCACATGCAAAAAAATAAACTTGGACCCTTACCTCGTAACATATATAACAACCCAAAATGAATCAAAGATCTAGATATACAAGTCAAAATTATAAAATTCTTTGAAGAAAACAGGGTTAAATCTTCATGACCTTGGATTTAGAAAAGGATTCTTAAATATGACATCAAAACCATGAGCAAGAAAAGCAAAATTTATAATCTCTACTTCATCAAAATGTACAATATGCTTCAAAAGATCCATGAAAAAAACCCACGGAATTGGAGAAAATATTTACAAATCATATGTCTGATAAGGGACTTGTATCCAGAATATTTAAAGGACTTAACAGCTCAATAAGAAGATAACACTAAGCTGGGAACAGTGGCACGTCTATAGTACCAGCTACTCAGGAGGCTGAGGCAGGAGGATCACGTGTGCCTGCGAGTTCAAGGCCAGCCTGAGTAATACAGTGAGACCCCCATCTTTAAAAAAAAATAAGACAGCCCAATGTAAAAATGGGCCATGGGTTTTTATTAATTTCCTAGAGCTGCTGTAACAAATTACTACAAACTGGGAGGTTTAAAACCACAGAAATTTATTTTCTTATAGTTCTGGAGGCTAGAAGTTTGAAGTCAAAGCAGGTGTTGGGAGGGCCATGTGCCCTCTGCAGGCTCCAGAGGAGAATCTATTCCATGATTCTCTCCTAGCTTCTGGGTGTTGCCAGCAGTTGGCATTGCTTAACGTATAGATAAATTTCAAACTCTGCCTCACTGGCTTGTTTCACATGGTATTCCTCACTGTGTCTCTGTGTTTTCTTGTATGAACCCCAGTCATTATATTTAGGGCCCACCCTACTCCAGTATGGATTCAACTTAAATTGGTTACATCTGCAAAGATGGTATTTCCAAAAAGGCAACATTTGCAGGTACCAAATGGTCATGAATTTAGGGGAGTGGGGAGGGTCTATTCAGTCCTCTACTAATCTGAGTAGACATTTCTCCAAGTTAGATATATAAGTGGCCTATAAGCATATGAGAAGATGCTGGATATCATTAGGGAAATGAAAATCAAAACTGCAATAGACCACTTTATACCCACTAGGAAGTAAGGATGTGGAATTGGAATCCTCATCCACTGCTGATGGGAATGTAAAATGGTGCAGTCGCTGTGGAAACAGCTACCATGTGACTCTGTGGACCTACTCCTAAGATATAGGAGAAATGAAAACATGTCCAAACCAAAACTTGTACATGAAGGCTTACAGCATCATTATTCATAATAGCTAAAAGGTGAAAATCCAGTCTCTACCAACAGATGAATGAATGAATGAATGAATAAAACGTGGTATATCCTTACAATGGAATATTATTCAGCATAAAAAAATAGAGTACTGATACATGCTACAATATGGATATACCTTCAAAATATTGTGCTAGGTGAAAGAAGCCACAAAAGACCACATATATGATTCCATCCATATGAAAGAAGTCATGCTGTCAAAATGCCCACCTCTGCTCAATATATTTCTCCCCAAAATAACTTAGGAACCATGGTATAGAGAAAATACCTCAACAACAGGGTGACTGAGCACAAGAGGAAAAAAACAGACTGCAAGTTGCTCCCAGGGATTGGAGAAAATGTTTTAAAAGGAAGGTTGGAATCCATTGGTGTTCTGTTGGTCATCTCCTTCATCTTCCTGTCCTTCCTCCCCTTCATCATCATCTTTATCTTCGCTTTCATCCTCATCCCTGTCTTCATCATCTTCTTTTTCTCTTTCCCCTTCCTTGTCATCCATATTGGGACCCAAGTAATACTGTAGTTGATTTGGCCAAATACCATCTTTGATGACCTTTCCTCACTCATCTGCATCTGCATCAGAATGGTCAGTAAGCCAGTTAAAGAAGCTCTCTGGTTCCCCATGCTGCCTCTTCCTGCTGGCATTATTCTGCATTTGACTTGCATCTTTCATGAAATCCTTTCCAGATTTCCACTTGATTTTAGTGAGTTTGAAGATGGAGCACCACTCTCATTCAGATTAAAGTTTTTGGAGAGAACTTTATTTTTGAAGTAAGGATTTTTGTCAGAATGAAAATATTTTGTAACCTGGTTTAATATCTTCAAATTCTGTCACTTCAACACTGGTTAAATGAGGTAGTGCCTCTTCATCCTCCTCCACAAGCAGTGCAGACACTTGTCGATGGTTGACAAATGCTGTTACCCCTTTGGGATTTTGGCTATCAATTCAGACCTCATCTGAAAAAATAGTTGGCCGAGTTTGTTATATTTCTGTTCTGGTTTCAAAGTCTGCTCATTGGCTTGTTTATTAAGTCTACTTCATTTTGTACTTCATCAATATGTGCAGTTGCTTCTTGCTGTTCTTTTTCTCCCTTCTTCAGCAAGACCAGAGAGACTGATGTTTCTTCCAGCCTCGAGGCAGAAGGTGCTCTTGGTTTCTTCTTTTGAAGCAGAAATAGAAAGCATGGCATTTGGGGGGCCATGCAGTGAAGAAAAGCCAAAAACGAGACCACCGATCTCCTTGCCCATCAGGAAGAAGCTCAGAAAACCGTAATATTATTGTTTTAAATCACAGCATCACAACCTCTGAACTTCTGCTACCTAGAACAGTATAATGAAATTATCAGTAACAGTTATACTAGTATAATAATTTCAGCTCAGAGTAGACATATTGCTGATTTGAAACTTTACAAATGATAGTTCTCTCTTGAAGGCAGACCCAGGTAGCTTTCCCTATTACTCTTAGCACCTGTGATAAATTGCCAAAGTGTCACAAGTTCTTTCCCTACCTGGGTCCATGCCCTTGCAATGTGACTTTGAAGCTCCTCCTCTCAAGAGATGGAATCTATTTCTTCACCCTCTTGGCCTTCTTACTTAATTTGACCTAAAGAATGCAGCAGAACTGATAATGTTCCAGTTCCAAGCTTAGGTTTCAAAACTACTTGCAAGCATCTGCTCTAGTTCTTGGAAGTTTGCTGATTTACTACTGGAATAAGCCAAGGAGAGCCTGCTGGATAAGTAAAGACACCTGGACTCATTTCCTCAGCTAACAGCCAGATCCCATGAGCAAAGCTACCTAGCTGACTTGCAGCTGACCACAGTCATGAGTAAGTCCAGTGAATTCCAAAAGAACCACCCAACTGAGCTCAGCCCAAATAGAATCATGAGTTAAATAAATTGCTGTCTTAAGCCATAGAAGTTGTAGGTGTTTTGTTCAGCAGCAAAAGCTAACTTCTTTGTAATTCCTTCATCATATGAAAAAAATTTTTTTGAGACAGAGTTTCACTCTTGTTGCCCAGGCTGGAGTGCAATGGCACAATCTCGGCTCACAGCAACCTCTGCCTCCCAGGTTCAAGGGATTCTCCTGCCTCAGCCTCCCAAGTAGCTGGGATTACAGGTGCCCGCCACCATGCCCAGCCAATTTTTTGTATTTGTAATACAGACAGGAGTTCACCATGTTGGCCAGGCTGGTCTCAAACTCTTGACCTCAGGTGATCCACCTGCCTCAGCTTCCCAAAGTGCTGGAATTACAGGCGTGAGCCACTGTGCTCGGCCCATGAAAATAATTTTTATGTATTCGTTTCCCTTTCCTATAGCAGATGCTGGCAGATATCTATTTAACATCCACTTCTCCCCTTCTTCCTTGTTAACAGAACCCCAATTTTGTCCTGGCATCCATCTCTCCTCTCTATGACTCAGGAGCCCCAGGGGAAGCCCTTACTTTAATCAACAATTTTCTCTTCTCTTTGCAGTGATTTGTTTAGGATCAGTCCCATAACCTGAAAGGAAGTTTTCTGGGAGCCTCTGAGAAAAGTGTCTTCATCGTGAGAAGGCCACAGTAAAAAATTAGCGGGCACAGGCCTGTAGTCTCAGCTACTCCGGAAGCTAAAGCAGGAAGATCGCTTGAGCCTAGGAGGTTGAGGCTGCAGTGAACTGTGATTGTGCCACTGCACGCTAGCCTGGATGACTGAGTGAGACCCTGTCTCAAAAAAAAAAAAAAAAAAAAAAGAAGAAGAAGAAAAAGAAAGTTACACAGCCAGGCATAGTGGCTCACGCCTGTAATCCCAGAAATTTGGGAGGCTGAGGTCAGAGGATCTCTTGATCCTAGGAGTTCAAGGCTGCAGTGAGTTATGACTGTGCCACTGCACTCCAGCCTGGGCAACAAGTCAGACCCTGTCTCTTTAAACAAAATAGAAAAAGCCACACAAAGAGATGATCACTTTCTGTCTCTGTACTTTGATGAATCTGAAGGTGATACTTCGAGTTGTAGTAAGCATTTTGAAACTTCAAAAGGAACAACCTGAGGCCTGTGTGGTGGCTCACGCCTATAATCCCAGCACTTTGGGAGACCGAGGCTCAATCACTGGAGCCCAGGAGTTCAAGACCAGCCTAGGCAACATCACAAACCCTATCTCTACCAAAAAAAATTACAAAATACAAAAATTAGTTGGTGGTTGGCTCATGCCTGTAGTCTCAGCTACTCAGGAGGCTGAGGTGGGAGGGCCTGGGCCCAGGAGGTGGAGGCCCTGACCTGGGGCCAGGAGACAGAAGTTGCAGTGAGCTGAAATCACATCACTGTACTCCAGCCTGGGAGACAGAGTGAGACGTCTCCAAAAAAAGAAAATAATAATAAAAATAATAAAGGAACAACCTGAGGAAAATGCCAGCACAATCAGAAAGGCAGAGAATGAGATGAAAATAACTTGTCTTTATTGATATCTTGTGCTGTTGAATCAACTAGCCCTAAAGCCTATCCTACCTTTGTACTTACGATTATGTGAGGTAATATATTCCTTATTGCTTAAGCCAATTTTAGTTGGTTTTGTTGTTACTTACAACTGATGTTATAATTAACACAACATCCACTAGAATATAAGCTCCAAGAGGGCAGGGAATGTGTCTATTTTGTTTACCACTCTATCTCCAGTGTGTAGTCCAACACCTATCCCCTAACAAACATGTAATAGTTATTTACTGAATGACTATAAGCATATTATATCAATTATCATTTATTAAGTACGACTGCAATTGACACTTGACTAGACAGCATAAAGATCTAATTAGGGAGCCTGACTACTCTTGACTGTGAGTCAGTCCTTTAAGAGAAGAACTTTACCTTTGCTCTCCACAATCTGGCATACAGTAGACCTCTACACATTTGCTAACTAAATGACCTATGTCACAGAATTTTGCCAACTCTCCAGCAGGGGGTGCCCATAACCAGCTGTTCTGGGCTCTGGGAACTTTTTTTTTTTTTTAATCATCAGCTCCTCCTTTTCTGCATTCCCCTTGATCTTCCCCCGACCCCCTCTTGGAGCCAAGGAACACAGCATTGCAAGGAAGCTCAGAAGGGACTTTTCAATTTTCAGAACCTCAGTGTCTGTCCTATCCCAGCTTCCAGCACCTGTTAGAGAGGGCTTGAGAATATGCTTCTATGATCAGAGGATGCTCTCTTAGGTCAGGGTTAAGCAAACATTATCTGTAAAAGGCCAGATAGTAAACATTCTAGGGCTGTAAGGTCTTTATCCTGTCATGCTCTTGTAACACAAAGAACTGCTGAGCCAAGCATCCCTGCAGCCTCTGTATTTCTGGCTATGCAAGATCATGTATTCCTTTATTACTTAAGCCAATTTTAGTTTGCTTTATTGTTACTTACACGTGAAGATATAATTAACTGTCCACAGCTAGACTATATAAGCTCCAAGAGGGCAGGGAACTTAATAAGTAAATGAATACAAGAATAAGCAAAAGAATGGATGTGGGTATAACTGTGTTTCAAAAAAAATTATTGACAAAAACAGACAGCTGGCCAGATTTGGCTAACCCCTGCTTTAGGTGAACAAGGCATTGCCTAGGTCATTGATTTTCAAACTTGAAGGTGCATCAGAATCACCTGTAGGGCCTATTTAAACACTGATGGCTGGGACTCACTTGAGTTTCTAATTCAGTAAGTCTGGGCTAGGGCTGGAGAATTTCAATTTCTAATAGTTTAGTCTTGCCAAATAAAATACAGAATTCCCATATATCAGATTCTTGAATTTCAGATAAATGATGAATAACTTTTAGTATATGTATGTCTCAAAGATTTATTATTCATCGTTTATCTGAAATTCAATTTAATCTGACATCCCTAAATCCCTAAATCTGGCAGTCTTAGACAAGTTTTCAGGTGATGTTCACGCTGCTGGTTCAGGAACCACAATTTGAGAAACAATGGCAATATAGTCTCATGCATAAAATTGCCTTGCTAATTCAGAAGTCTTGAGTTGGAGTGAAGTAAATACTCATCACTCTAACACAGGATTTCTGCACACTCAGTCTGTATATGTGAACATGTATCTACTTGGTTCACAAGTTTGAGGTTTGCCTAGATACTTTCTGCGTTCGGTAGATACTTTCTGTGTTCGTTTTCAACAATTATGTATTTGTTGTGCACTTACTATGACTCAGACAGAATTTACTTCGAATTTCAGTCCTGTACTTAAGATACTAGGCAAGTTTTTTAACAACTCTATTCCTCAGATTCTTCATTTGTAAAATTGAGATGACAATTTCTCCTTCATGGAGTTGTTGAATGGAAATGAAATAACATACATAAAGAATTTACCACAGTGCGTGGTAAGGAATAAGCTGGTCAGTACTCAACTAATAGTGTAGCTACTACTATCGAAAATACAGGCCAGCCACAGTAGCTCATGCCTGTTATCCCAGCACTCTGGGAGGCTGAGGCGGGTGGATCACCTGAGGTCAGGAGTTCGAGACCAGCCTGGCCAACAAGGTGAAACCCCATCTCTACTAAAAACAAAAATTAGCTGAGCATGGTGGCAGGCGCCTGTAATCCCAGCTGTTCAGGAGGCTGAGGCAGGCTGAGATCTTACCACTGCACTCCAGCCTGGGCAACAGAGTGAAACTCCATCTCAAAAAAAAGAAAAAGAAAAGAAAAATACAGTAATTCTCAAAAAAAGTATGAACCCTGGAAAGTGTGGACCCTGAGCCAGCAGCATCAACAGACCTAGGAACTTACTAAAGCTGCAAATTGTCTGGCCCCACACTAAACCTACTGCATCCGAAATTCTAGGATGTTGCACAGCAATCTGATTTAACAAGCCCTCCAGATGATCCCAATGCATGCTAACATTTGAAAAACACTGCTGAAGAAAATATAAGAGAGGCTGTGTGTGCTTGGGGCTAAGAATACTGGGGCAAATGGGGCACAAATCTTCCCCTTCTTTTCCCAGAACAGTTTTACATAAGGGACTAGACCTAGTGGTGTTCCAGCATGCCTTCACCTCCCCTATACTCTCTTCTATATAGCCTGAAAATCATCAGAAATTCACTTAAGCAAAGATTGTTTAGCTGATTTTTTCATTCGACATTTCTTTGAATGCCTATTATGAGCCATATAGTATGTTAAGCAATGAGCATTCAAAAAATAAGGAAAGGGTCAGGCACGGTGGCTTATGCCTATAATCCCAACACTTTGGGAGGCCGAGGTGGGTGGATCACCTGAGATCAGGAGTTCGAGACCAGCCTGACCAATATGGTGAAACCCCAACTCAACTAAAAATACAAAAATTAGCTGGGTGTGGTGGTGTGCACCTGTAGTCCCAGCTACTTGGGAGGCTGAGACAGGAGAACTGCTTGAACCTGGGAGGCGGAGGTTTCAGTGAACTGAGATCGTACCACTGCACTGCACTCCAACCTGGGCAACAGAGCGATAATCTGTCTCAAAAAAAAAAAGGGAAAGGCTCCTGTTTGAAGAGCTCTTAGTCTGGCACTGATTTTAGAGCATAGGAAACCACAAGATGTGTGCATTTCAATGATGCTAAAATGAGCAGGTTATTAAATGAGGTAGAAGAGAGGCAGTAATTCAGAAAGGCAGAGCCCTTTCCAGAGGAAATTTGTTTTACAAATATTAACTGAACCCAACATCATGCATGCAGAAAGCAGCCTGACTACCTGGGAAGCCTCTACCAGGAAGGCAGCCTAGCAGGATCTAGTTCTAAACCTGGCAAGGCCACCAGAAAGAGGCATCAGGCAGTGAGGGGCCATGTCAAATCCCAGTCTGTTCACAGCTGGCTTCTTGGACGTACTGGCCTTCACTATGGCCCAGAAGACTAGAAAGCACAGCCACAGACAAGAAGAGTCCTGGTAGAAAGCTGAGTCAGGCCCCATCTGGGACAGGAACTGCTAAATCCTAGACACAGAAGCAACTCAATAGGCGGCAGAGCTAGTGACAATTCTCTAGCACTCCCACTCATGACCTCGGACATGGGTTTGGAAGACACCAGTTAGTAACAGTGAGAAAATTTCAAGTTGACTGTGGAAAGTTGGGCTGGGCTGGGCTGGGCTGAAATAAACTTTATATAACTAGATCTACTTTGGGCTGTTTTGTGTTGTGCCCAGCCAATATAAAATTGCAGTTTAGCAAAACGTTGGAGAGTTTATTATTAAAATACTCCCTAAATGATTATGGTACATTCACTCTTTTCACATGTGGGAACCATTGCATGATACAGGTCTATATAGGGGCATCACTAATACAATGCTTTGCACACCTGGCCAATTAAATGCATGAATAAATGATTCTCTGCTGTCTACTAGGAGCTTACATTTTAGAGCAAAGGCAAAAAAGTATTTTGAAGGCCCCTTCACAGACACTTTTGACTTCCCAAGGGTCACAAACTCTGTATTTCAGCCAGATTTATTCAGGGATTAAGGGAATAATGCAGAACTCTTACATAAGCTATTCATTTTATTATTTTTCATTAGAGTCAGGGTCTCACTCCGTCACCAGGGCCGGAGTGCAGTGGCGGGATCATGGCTCACTGCCGTCTTGAACTCTTGGGCTCAAGCAATCCTCCTGCCTCAGCCTTCCAAGTAGCTAAGACTACAGGCATGTGCCACCACACCTGGCTAGTTGTTTTTTGTAGAGATGGAATCTCACTATGTTGCCAGGGCTGGTCTCAAATTCTTGGGCTCAAGTGATCTTCCTGCGTCAGCCTCCTAAAGTGCTGGAATTACAGGCTTGAGCCACCACCCCCTGCAGGTTGCTATTCAGAACTGGGAATATTAAGACTTAATTTGCAACCAGATTCAGTAAGATAAACCAAGCCTTTCTTATATGAAATATTAACAGTTTAAAAAGTGATTTTGCATGGCTGAGTGCGGTGGGTCACGCCTGTAATTCCAGCACTTTGGGAGGTAAAGGCGGGCAGATCACCTGAGGTCGGGAGTTCGAGACCAGCCTGACCCATATGTAGAAACCCCATCTCTACCAAAAATACAAAATTAGCCAGGCGTGGAGGTGCATGCCTGTAATCCCAGCTACTCGGTAGGCTGAGGCAGGAGAATCGCTTGAACCCGGGAGGCAGAGGTTGCCATGAGCTGAGATCGCGCTGTTGCACTCCAGCCTGGGCAACAAGAGCAAAACTCCGTCTCAAAAAAAAAAAAAAAAGTGATTTTGCAATGAAGAAAAATAATGGCCCAAATAGTACAGGTGTCAATTCAATGCCATACAGTTCTTATGATCAATGGTTTTCTGGCAACCCAAAATTTAATGGTTTTGGAATTAAACACACATACTTCCCTCACTCATTATGCAGAAATGTAACAGAAATCACCCAATAATTTTTTATTCCACATCAGTCTGGTGTACCCAAAGCAAGAAAGGCAAAAGGAATCTGCTTTCGTTCACATGAAGTCTTCCTCTGCATCAGAAAATAACCATGAAATACCAAGAATCTTTGTAGAAATCCACCAGCTCAATTCCAAAGTGATAGTCATTTTCTATAAATCACAACAGGGGAAAACCAGAGGTGACCACTGAAAGCAGGGGAAGTTACAGACTTTACAGTGTTGGCACTGTGCTCTCTGGTTAAAGACAGGCCATCTAGCACTTTTTACTGACAGTTGTATTTCTGACAATGTGGTCCCCACTCCCAATAGCTTTGGTAAAAGCCATCTAGACTCATTTTCCCTAGGTTATTGTATTTCAGACTGCAGGCTGAGATCCATAGGTAGGTTGTGAAATCAATTTAGTGAGTTACATACAATCAGCATTACAAAAAGAAAAAAAAAAGAAAAAATTTCAGAATGCATCATACTTGGTAAGTATATTGTTTCATGGAACTTTCTATATGTGTGTATGATTGGGGTATTATGTATAGTCTATTTCTTACTGTAGGTCACATTAAAAAACATTTCAGACCTACTGTCCTAAATGATACCTTGTTCAAGCCTGAAGATGCAATTAAGCAGAATGACTGTCCCCTTTGCCTCAAGGGAGCATTTTAATTCTTCAAGCACTTCTGGAAAAGTGACCATCATTTCTTTAGATTTTTGCCTTTCTCAGAATTTGCTTAAAGATAACTTTAAAATCACTGAGTTTCTTTTTGTTGTTGTTGTTGTTATTGTACTTTAAGTTCCAGGGTACATGTACTCAACGTGCAGGTTTGTTACACATGTATACATGTGCCATGTTGGTGTGCTGCACCCGTTAACTCCTCATTTACATTAGGTATATCTCCTAATGCTATCCCTCCCCCTCTTCCCCTACCCCACAAGAGGCCCCAGTGTGTGATGTTGCCCTTCCTGTGTCCCAAGTGTTCTCACTGTTCAAATCACACCTATGAGTGAGAACATGTGGTGTCTGGTTTTCTGTTCTTGCGATAGTTTGCTCAGAATAATGGTTTCCAGCTTCATCCATATCCCTACAAAGGACATGAACTCATCCTTTTTTATGGCTGCATAGTATTCCATGGTGTATATGTGCCACATTTTCTTAATCCAGTCTGTCATTGATG
>NW_012102876.1:3522418-3527546 GCF_000951045.1 Mandrillus leucophaeus
AGTTCTGTAGATGTTTATTAGGTCCACTTGGTCCAGAGCTCAGTTCAAGTCCTGGATATCCTTGTTAACTTTCTGTCTCGTTGATCCAATGTTGACAGTGAGGTGTTAAAGTCTTCCATTATTATTGTGTGGGAGTCTAAGTCTCTTTGTAGGTCTCTAAGGACTTGCTTTATGAATCTGGGTGTTCCTGTATTGGGTGCATATATCTTTAGGATAGTTAGGTCTTGTTGTTGAATTGATCCCTTTACCATTATGTAATGGCCTTGTCTCTTTTGATCTTTGTTGCTTTAAAGTCTGTTTTATCAGTGACTAGGATTGCCACCCATGCTTTTTTTTTTGTTTTCCATTTGCTTGGTAGATCTGCCTCCATCTCTTTATTTTGAGCCTATGTGTGTCTCTGCACATGAGATGGGTCTCCTGAATACAGCATACTGATGGGTCTTGACTCTATCCAATTTGCCAGTCTATGTCTTTTAATTGGAGCATTTAGCCTATTTACATTTAAGGTTAATATTGTTATGTGTGAATTTGATCATGTCATTATGATGTTAACTGGTTATTTCGCTTGTTAGTTGATGCAGTTTCTTCGTGGCATCGATGATCTTTACCATTTGGCATGTTTTTGCAGTGGCTGGTACCAGTTGTTCCTTTCCATGTTTAGTGCTTCCTTCAGGATCTCTTGTAGAGCAGGTCTGGGGGTGACGAAATCTCTCAGCATTTGCTTGTCTGTAAAGGATTTTATTTCTCCTTCACTTATGAAACTTAGTTTGGCTGGATATGAAATTCTGGGTTGAAAATTATTTTCTTTAAGAACGTTGAATATTGGCCCCCACTCTTCTGGCTTATAGTTTCTGCCAAGAGATCCGCTGTTAATCTGATGGGCTTCCCTTTGTGGGTAAGCCAACCTCTCTCTCTGGCTGCCCTTAACATTTTTTCCTTCATTTCAACTTTGGTGAATCTGACAATTATGTGTCTTGGAGTTGCTCTTCTCAAGGAGCATCTTTGTGGCATTATTTGTATTTCCTGAATTTGAATGTTGGCCTGCTTTGGTAGGTTGGGGAAGTTCTCCTGGATAATATCCTGCAGAGTGTTTTCCAATTTGGTTCCATTCTCCCCATCATTTTCAGGTACATCAATCAGATGTAGATTTAGTCTTTTCACATAGTCTCATATTTCTTGGAGGCTTTGTTTCTTTTTACTGTTTTCTCTAAACCTCTCTTCTTGCTTCATTTCATTCATTTTGATCTTTAATCACTGATACCCTTTCTTCCACTTGATCGAATCATCTACTGAAGCGTGTGCATTCGTCATGTAGTTCTCGTGCCATGGTTTTCAGCTCCATCAGGTCATTTAAGGACTTCTCTACACTGGTTATTCTAGTTAGCCATGCGTCAAATCTTTTTTCAAGGTTTTCAGCTTCTTTGCAATGGGTTCGAACTTCCTCCTTTAGCTTGGAGAAGTTTCATCATCTGAAGCCTTCTCTCAACTCGTCAGTCATTCTCCATCCCGCTTTGTTCTGTTGCTGGCGAGGAGCCGCATTCCTTAAAGTCACTGAGTTTCTACCAGCCTTTTTCCAGTATTTTGTAGTAGATGATATACTCAAAGCCACATCTTATTCCTTTCTCACCCCATTTTTTTCTTCTAAACACTCCAAACTTCATCCTATTTGTCATCTCAGCCAGGCACAGTGGTTCACACCTGTAATCACAGCACTTTGGGAGGCTGAGGCAGGAGGATCACTTGAGGCCAGGAGTTCCAGACAGCCTGGCCAACATGGCGAAACCCCATCTGTACTAATGATACGAAAAAAAAAATTAGCTGGCTGTGGTGGCACACACTTGTAATCCCAGCTACTCGGGAGGCTGAGACAGGAGAATCGCTTGAACCTGAGAGGTGGAGGTTGCAGTGAGCCGAGATTTCACCACTGCATTCCAGTCTGGGCGACAGAGTGAGACTTTGTCTCAAATAAAAGTTGAGTTACTTTTGTGCAGTGTTTCCCCTCCCCTGGTAAGAACAAAATATTTGTGTGTATAAGACAAATACCAATTTTGTAATTTCTAGTATTTCACATAAGAGGTAAAGGTTCTTATGTTTGTATTTAAAATGATCATTACACCAGGCGTGGTGGCTCACACCTGTAATCCCAGCACTTTGGGAGGCCGAGGTGGGTGGATCACTTGAGGTCAAGAGTTCAAGACCAGCCTGGCCAACATGGTGAAACCCCATCTCTACTAAAAATACAAAAATTAGCCGGGTGTGGTGGTGGGCGCCTGTAATCCCAGCTACTCGGGAGGCTGAGGCAGGAGAATCGCTTGAAACTGGAAGGCACGAGTTGCAGTGAGCTGAAATCACACCATTGCACTCCAGCCTGGGCAACAAGAGCGAAACTGTCTCAAAAAAATAAAATGATCATTACACAATATGAAAATGAATACTAAAATTCATGCTAACAATTTAACTTTACTTAGAATGGCATTAAATAGCAAAATTTAAAACCATGACCAGTTGAGAAATTGTTAAAGAATGGAAAAAGCTTTATAATTAGTACCTTTAACCTAATTTTTCCTTTTTTTTTTCTTTTCTTTTGAGATAGGGTCTTGCTCTGTCACCCTGGCTGGATTGCAGTGGTGTGATCACAACTCACTGCAGCCTCAGCCTCCTGGGCTCCAGTGATACTCCCACCTTAGCCTCCCCAGTAGCTGGGACAACAGGTGCACACTACCACACTCAGCTAATTTTAAAATATTTTGTAGAGACAGGGTCTTGCTATGTTGCGTAGGCTGGTCGCAAACTCCTGAGCTCAAGCAGTCCTCCTGCCTTGGCCTCCCAAAGTGCTGTGATTACAGGCATGAACCACCTCTCCCAGCCTTTTCTGTTTTTGTTTTTGAGATGGAGTCTCATTCTGTTGCCCAGGCTGGAGTGCAGTGGCGCAATCTCAGCTCACCACAACCTCTGCCTCACGGGCTCAAGTGATTCTCATGTTTCAGCCTCCTGAGTAGCTGTGATTATAGGTACATGCCATCATGCCTAGCTAAGTTTTGTATTTTTGGTGGAGACGAGGTTTCACCATGTTCGCCAAGCTGGTCTCAAACTCCTGACCTCAGATGATCCACCCACCTCGGCCTCCCAAAGTGCTGGGATTACAGGCATGAACCACCACACCTGGCCCAAGGAGTTTGCCTTTTCATTTTGCACTGGGCCCTGGAAATTACATAGCTGACCTTGTCTTCAGGACTAGAAACAGGACCAATAGCATCCTGTGTTCCTCTTGAATTAATCTACGTTTCTTTGACAACCAGCTGGAGACAGGCTTCATGAAGTACAGGGGGCTCCAGGAAGACTTTGTTCTGAAATCCAAGAATCCTCACTGTATCCTTTACCCAAGCTCTGGCATAGTCATCATGACTTTGGTTCCCTTGGGGCAAAGAGCATACTTTTGGCCTGAATGGACATTGAGTGTGGGGGTGCTTAACACCTCTGCTGAACAGGTCTTGTACACTTTTGAGTTGGAGGGCAGGTCAGCTAGGTGTGCACTTCCAAAAGAGCCCTCACTGTCTAAGGTACAGTTGTAATCCAGGAAGGAAATGAGCTCCATGATGTGCCACTATGTGGAGAACTCATGGGTTATCACAACACTGAAACTCTTGATGGATGATTACTGGAGGAGGGAGTTTAGATCATGTCAGGCCCTACACTATGGAGTGTGGGGATGTCACCCTTGGTTCCCATTGTCCAAAAGCAAAACCCAGGAACTTCCACATCGTACTGTCCTTCACATCAGTGTAGAAGGCTTTGAAAAACCTGCTGTCCTGATGAGAGCCTTGTCTCACCACAAAAGGCTACAACAGGGATATGGCATCAATTGGATCCTCATCCAGCTTGAAATAAACTGTGGAAGCTGCTTTTCCTCAAGACCTGATAGAGGGTGAAGTTTTGGGCTTGGTAGAGACTGAAGCAGACTGGCGCATCAGCAGCCAAGACTGCGAAGTGGGAGACATGATGGTAAGGAAGATGCCAGAACCACCTGCCATTTCTCCTAGCTCTATCATACATGCCCACATGGCACTCAAGTATCCTGGTAGCAAGTAAGATAATTACCTTTTCAAATATTGCCGTCACTTCATTCTTTTTTTGTTTTTCTGGATCTCCAGTTAAATATTAATCTCCAATTAAATGTTAGATCTTTTCAGTTTATCCTCTTTATTTCTTAACCTCTCATATTCTACATTTTCTTGATTCTCTGTGCCACATTCTAGGTAATTTCTAAAGATCACCTCCAATTCACTAATCTCTATTCAGCTGTGACTAACCTGTCTAACCCGTCAGTTGAATTTTTTACTTCAACAAATGTATTTTTCATTTCAAAAAGTTCTATTTGTTTCCCTCTCATATTCACCTTGTCAATCATCATAGCCTCTTACTGTTTGCTTATTTTTATGACTGTCTAATTCTGTTTCATTTATTCAACCAATAGTTATTGGACCCCTGTTACATGAAAGACACTGCTCTAGGTGCTGGGGTTATACCAGGGAAATAAAAACCCTGCTGTTTAATATAGACTACATCACAGTAGCAGAAGAAATACAATAAACCAAATAAGCAAATTATGCAGTATAGTAGGTGGTAATTGAAATGGAGAATAACAAGGAGAAAGTACAGAGAGAGAGAGTTGCAATTTTAAAATAAGGTGCCTGTTTTATATTATCTGAAAATTGCAATATCTAAAGTCTTTGGTGGTCTAAGTTTTTATTATTATTATTATTATTGTTGTTTCAACTCTCAGCCATAGAACTTGCTTCATTGTCTATCTGGTGATCTTTGATTGTAAACTATTCGGTTGACTTAAATCTTCAATAACTTTAGGGGCCTCCTTCAGTCTTACTTTGTTTTGCTTTGTTTAGTAACTAGTATCCACTGAAGGAGTTATCAAACTATGGCTTGTGGACAGAATCTAGCCAACTGCCTGTTGTTTGTTGTTCTTTTTTTAACTTCTGCCTCGCCTCCCAAGTAGCTGGGAATATAGGCATGCACCACCATGCCTGGCTAATTTTTTTTGTATTTGCAGTAGAGGCGGGGTTTCACCACGTTGCCTGGCTGGTCTCGAACTCCTGGGCTCAAGCAATCTGTC
>NW_012102876.1:3527596-3552613 GCF_000951045.1 Mandrillus leucophaeus
CTTCCACATCGTACTGTCCTTCACATCAGTGTAGAAGGCTTTGAAAAACCTGCTGTCCTGATGAGAGCCTTGTCTCACCACAAAAGGCTACAACAGGGATATGGCATCAATTGGATCCTCATCCAGCTTGAAATAAACTGTGGAAGCTGCTTTTCCTCAAGACCTGATAGAGGGTGAAGTTTTGGGCTTGGTAGAGACTGAAGCAGACTGGCGCATCAGCAGCCAAGACTGCGAAGTGGGAGACATGATGGTAAGGAAGATGCCAGAACCACCTGCCATTTCTCCTAGCTCTATCATACATGCCCACATGGCACTCAAGTATCCTGGTAGCAAGTAAGATAATTACCTTTTCAAATATTGCCGTCACTTCATTCTTTTTTTGTTTTTCTGGATCTCCAGTTAAATATTAATCTCCAATTAAATGTTAGATCTTTTCAGTTTATCCTCTTTATTTCTTAACCTCTCATATTCTACATTTTCTTGATTCTCTGTGCCACATTCTGGGTAATTTCTAAAGATCACCTCCAATTCACTAATCTCTATTCAGCTGTGACTAACCTGTCTAACCCGTCAGTTGAATTTTTTACTTCAACAAATGTATTTTTCATTTCAAAAAGTTCTATTTGTTTCCCTCTCATATTCACCTTGTCAATCATCATAGCCTCTTACTGTTTGCTTATTTTTATGACTGTCTAATTCTGTTTCATTTATTCAACCAATAGTTATTGGACCCCTGTTACATGAAAGACACTGCTCTAGGTGCTGGGGTTATACCAGGGAAATAAAAACCCTGCTGTTTAATATAGACTACATCACAGTAGCAGAAGAAATACAATAAACCAAATAAGCAAATTATGCAGTATAGTAGGTGGTAATTGAAATGGAGAATAACAAGGAGAAAGTACAGAGAGAGAGAGTTGCAATTTTAAAATAAGGTGCCTGTTTTATATTATCTGAAAATTGCAATATCTAAAGTCTTTGGTGGTCTAAGTTTTTATTATTATTATTATTATTGTTGTTTCAACTCTCAGCCATAGAACTTGCTTCATTGTCTATCTGGTGATCTTTGATTGTAAACTATTCGGTTGACTTAAATCTTCAATAACTTTAGGGGCCTCCTTCAGTCTTACTTTGTTTTGCTTTGTTTAGTAACTAGTATCCACTGAAGGAGTTATCAAACTATGGCTTGTGGACAGAATCTAGCCAACTGCCTGTTGTTTGTTGTTCTTTTTTTAACTTCTGCCTCGCCTCCCAAGTAGCTGGGAATATAGGCATGCACCACCATGCCTGGCTAATTTTTTTTGTATTTGCAGTAGAGGCGGGGTTTCACCACGTTGCCTGGCTGGTCTCGAACTCCTGGGCTCAAGCAATCTGTCTACCTTAGCCTCTCAGAGTGCTGGGATTACAAGCATGAGCCACCATGCCCCGCCACTGCCTGTTTTGGTTAGTAAAGTTTATTGGTACACAGCCATACTCAGTTGTCTATGGCTGCTTTCACCCTACAGCAGCAGAGTTGAATAGTTACAATGAGACTGTATGGCAAAGCCTAAAATAGTACTATCTAGCTCTTTACAGAAAAAGCACCCTGATCTACAGAGATAATACACAGGAAACAAGTAACAACAAAACGGAAATGGGCCTACCATATGCTGTTGGCTCAAGTGTAATTTGGTACAAACTTAATAAGAAAGAAATATCCTAATTATAAAATGAGCCTGAGAGTTACACAAAGACTTGTGTACTGGCCTGTTAATCAAAATATTATCTATAATAGCAAAACTCTGGAAGCAATGAACATGTCCAACAAAGGCATTAAATAGATAATGGTACATTCATGGAAATGTATTAAAAGATATGCAAACAGAATAATCTGTTAAGAATTACTGGGAATCTGAAAATGCAGCATATAAACAATATATTCAGACAATCACAATTCTTTAAACTTACACACACAAAGTATATCCCATCACAAAAAGCAATTATTTCTGGGTAGTAAACGGTAGTTTTTACTTTTTTCTTTATACTTCTAAATAAACTGCATATATAATTTAGAAATTACTTTTTAAAGTGTGAGCATGGTATTGATATTTTGTTTAAAGTCTTTCTTGGAAATACAGAGTAAATTTTTACAGATAAAATGAAGTCTGGGATGTGCTTCAAAACAATCTGGCGTGGATGTATAAATAAATCAGTATTGGCTATGTACTGATAATTTGTTGAAGCTTGACTTGGTATATCGTATTCACTACTTTCTTCACTCTTCTATATGTTTGAAACTTTCAAGTATAGAGTTAAGAAAAACAACCCTGTCTTGTCTTTTCAGAAACATAATAGCCAACATATCAAAGCTGGTTTTATCCTTCCTAAGACATTGTGTAAGAAATACACTGGACAATTATTGGGTCAAAGAAGAAACTAAAAGAGAAATTGAAAGATCTCTTGAAAGCCTGGCAAAGTGATGCATGCCTACAGTCGTAGCTACTTGGGAAGCTGAGGCAGGAATGGATCACTTGGGCCCAGGAGTTCCAGGCTGCCGTGAGAGCTATAACTGCATCTGCGAAGTCACTGAACTCTAAGCCTGAACAACATATAGCAAGACCCCAACTCTAAAAACATATATAAAGATACCTTGAGACAAAGGAAAACGGAAACACATGTCAAAACTTATGAGATGCAGTAAAAGTAGTTTTAAGAGAGAAGTTTACAGCATTAAAAAAGATTGCAAACCAACAACCCAAACCTCAAACACCTCAAGGAACTAGAAAAAGAACAAACTAAACCTCAAGTTAGTGGAAGGAAAAAACAAAGATCAGAGCAGAAATAAATGAAATAGAAAACAAAAAAAAATGAAAGAAAAAAAGCTAAACAAAATTGACAAACCCTTATAACACTTAATAAGAAAAAAAGGACTCAAATCAGAAATGAAAGAGGAAATATTACAACTGTTAACAAATAAAGTCTCCCAAAAGCCCAAGACTGGGCTTTTCTGTTTCTACTAAACATTTAAAGAATTAATGCCAATGCTCACATTCTTCCCAAAAATGAAGAGCACGGAATACTTCCAAACTCATCTTACAAGGCCAGTATTAGCCTGATACCAAAGCCAGACCAAGGACACTAACAGAAACAATATCCCTGATGAACATAAATACAAAAATACTCAACAAAATACTAGCAAACCATCATCTTCAGCAATACATTAAAAGAATCATCTGCCATGACCACGTGAGATTTATCCCTGGGAAGCAAGGATGTTTGAACATATGCACATTAATAAATATGATTCACCATATGAACAGAATGAAGGACAAAAACTGTACATTATCTCAATAGATGCAGAAAAAGCATTTGACAAAATTCAACACCCTTTCATGATAACCCCCAACAAAATAGGTATAGAAGGAATGAATGTTCCTCAACCCAATAAAGGCCATGTGTGACAAGCCAATAACTAACATCATATTCAATAGTGAAAAGTTGGAGGCTTTTCCTTTGAGGAACAAAGTGTTGGATATATTAACCCAATTTGCTCATTCTACATTGTATACATGTAAAAAGCATCACACTGTACCCTATAAATATATACAATTGTCAATTAAAAACAATTTCTTCTTGATTTCCATTTCCTGATACAACTTCTAAGAACCTTGAGAATATAATTTCTTCTTGATTTACATTTCCTGATACAACTTCTAAGAACCTTGAGATCACTTGAGTGAAAAGAATGTTTTTGTAGGCTAATGAGATAACTGGTGACTGGGGCCCTCTGGATAGCATCCATTAGGAAAAGAGATGTTACTTCCTCAGTATTTCAGGGAAAGGGGAGGGGGCAAAAATAAGAGTATAAAGAATGTGGCTGATAACTGGCCTGTGAGTTCACTCCTGGACCTTTCATTATCTGCACTTTTTTTTTTTTTTTTTTGAAATAGAATCTCACTCTGTTGCCCAGGCTGGAGTGTAGTGGCACGATCTCGGCTCACTGCAAGCTCCACCTCCTGGGTTCACGTCATTCTCCTGCTTCAGCCTCCCAAGCAGCTGGGACTACAGGCGCCCGCCACCACGCCTAATTTTTTTTTTTTTTTTTTTTGTATTTTTAGTAGAGACTGGGTTTCACTGTGTTAGCCAGGATGGTCTCGATTTCCTGACCTCGTGATCCACCCACCCACGCCTCCCAAAGTGCTGGGATTACAGGCGTTGAGCCATCGCACCCAGCCCATCTGCACTAACTTTATAACACTCGATATTATAAACACTAGCCTAGCCAACATGGTGAAACTCCATCTCTACTAAAAATACAAAAATCAGCTGGGCATGGTGGCACACACCCGTAATCCAAGCTACTTGGGAGGCTGAGGCACGAGAATCACTTGAGCCTGGGAGGCAGAGGTTGCAGCGAGACCTGAGACGGCACCACTACACTCCAGACTGGGCAAAAGAGTGACATTGTCTCCAAAAAAATTAAAACTAACCTCAAGAATGGAGTAGTGAATAATACATTTCTAAGAACCAAAAGGAAAGATGACATTCTCACCTAGTTAATCATGCAACAGGAAGGATTTCATCATGCAGTATTTTGCAAGAAGAACCTAGGAAATCTCATTTTGCTAAAAGGCTATGCCAGTATTCCTCGTCTTTTGATGTCTGTACATAAGAATTTACTTGCTATAAAGGTTTACTTCTTGAAGTTCCTATTTAAATTTCTAAAAAACAATTGAAGGGTCCATTGGCCGCAGACAGTAAAAGGCAGTTAGTTTTCCTGTTTACTCAGACTTAAGCATTATACTATTACCAGGGAAGTAAAAATCTTCAGAGATAGCTCAAGAAGGGGCAGTGTTTCAAATACTGTACAAGATATCAAAACCAAACTTTAAAAATATACATATTTATAGAAACAAGGTTCAGGAATCTTCTTAAAAACCTGACAAAATTCAGTATTTTGTATTTTTCTCTGGCTCGCCTCATTTCACCTCCAACCTTAGCTTTATGATCATTCAGGCTTTCTTCACTCCTCTGCTTCAAGTTAAACCCTCCACATGTGATCTTGGTCTTCACTCTTTAGGGAATTTTTGCCCACAAATAAATGCAATGTGCCTTATGTTGGAGACAAAATAACCAACTATTCCCAACCTTATGATCTCAATCTACTTAATCTCTCTTAGCCAGTAACAACTTTCTAGAAAAGGGGCAACAACTCACTACATGAACATACTTGCCATCTCTTTCATGATCCAACCCACTGAATTTAAGCTTCTATATCCTCTCCTCCTTTGCTCTAATGACATCTCCTGTAAGGTTACCAATGGCCTAGTTGCAAATCTAACGGCAATAATATTTTTTTAAACTATAAAGAAAGGTTACAGTTAAACATTATCATAGGTTCTAACTCTGTAGAATTTTAAATATTACTTATGAAACCATTACATAAGAAAACATTAAAAAATATAAAACCATAGGAAATATAATCTCCAATAATTATAAACACTTAAAATATATTTAGGGCTTATTATATGTCAATACTGTTCTAACTGCCTCACATATAACGAATCATTTGATCCTCACAATAACCCTGAGGCAAGTAGTATTATCTCTGTTTTATACACAAGGAACCAAGAATTGAGAAGTTGTTTATCCAAGGTCATGTAGTAGCAGAGCCAAGATTTGAATTCAGTTTAGTTCTAGAGCCTATACTTAATCTCTGTATTATAAAACTTTCTCTAGTTAAGAGAACTACAAAAAACAAGCATTATAAAAAGATAAGGCATGATTTTATTACTTTTAATTTTTTTTCACCACAATGAAAATAACTAAACACAGAGCTTTACAAAAATAAATTTTTATTAAAAGCAGTAGAGTCTGAGCAGGAAGACAGTACAAAGAATGTAAACAATGTAAACATCACTACATTCAGCTCAGCCTGATTGAATGCTGAAAGACAACTCTAAATGCTCTACGTGCCCTTACTAGCAAGATACATTAATTCTATTTTACACAGACAACAAACACACTCTAATTTTGATTAGGCAAAAGTATTTTATCGAAGTCGATCCCAGCGCCAAATACTGGCATCATCACAAACAGCTATAAGAATGCTGCTATCCCTGCTAAAACTGGTTTGTCGAATAGCAGCACCACATTTATGATGAGTCAGTGTTGTACATCTAGGGAAAAAAACATGACAACAGGTTAAAGACCACACATAACGTTGTCAGTGTCTACCCTAAAACAGTGGATTAGAAAATAAGCAGATGTTCCAACTCATATGAAAAGCATTTAAAACCAGAATTTACTTCACTAAGAGTCAGTCTCAAATTTTATAAAATTTGGATATATTTTAAGTTCAACAAGCACTATATAATTTGTATAAAAACGAGAAATAACTTGTCACCAAGGTACTTAGGAAAAAAATTATTGGAATAAAAAATAACTTCAACTCTGAAAACCGTAAATGTTAAAAATGACTTAAGGATGGCACTGCAAATATAAATGATCTTTTCTACATAGGCATACAATTGTGGAGAAAAAGCCTGAAATTTTGAACAGAAATTTCTAAACACTTACTTGGCTTTATGAGGATCTTCTACTTCTAAATCCCAAACATAAAGTTTGCCAACTTGATTGCCCAATGCAAGCATCTGTATAAACATATTTGTAAAAACATCAAATTAATAAAATTACCAGGTTCTAAAGCACTGGAGGAATCCTCAGACAGCTTTCTTGTTTCAGAAAAAGCTCAGTTCCAGCCTCTGTGCTCTTCACTGTTTCTTTGGGTCTTATACTTCTGATTTGTAAATATGAATAAGACCAACTAATACATCACAAGTGTCTTGAGCAAGTAAGAAGGCATTTTGCAAATTTATGAAGGGCCTTACAAATTTACGTTGTTAGCATGGTACTTACTTTTTCTTCTGCCTTCAAGAAATACAGCAAAAGCTGTGGAAAGCTCTTCCAAAGTTTTCTTACGGAAATAAATACCCAAGTAATTTGTTACCACAAAATCCTAACAATATATTTCTTTAAATTTTTAGGTAACTAATATTTTGTCTGTCTTCTATCCTGATTTTTCTCTAGGGAACAGTTATATACGTAGATTGACAATCTAATTACTAAAACATTAAGTCTTAGTAATGTTATGGTAATGTTTATGTTATGGAACATAAATACCTAATTTCCACCATTGATACCTAACTGCCAATTTAATTTAAAGTAAGCACTGCAGATCATATGCAGAGCCACAAAAGCAGAATAAGTAACACCAAAGTATTTGATGAATAACATCAAAGGGCAAAGTAATCAATACAAAACATCAGGGTAGATTTGTGAAGGAAAAATAACATGGACACAACAGAAAAAGCTAGAATTACAATGGTCTTTCATAAGTCAGATCATTTCAAAATGTAAAAGTACGTTGATACCTTTTGCCAGAAATCCATAGAAAACCTCATGTACCAAATGTCACACTGGCTGTAATCAAATCGCCCAAGAATAGTCACATTAGACTCACTGGGTTTAATTTTATCTATATCATCTTCCATCTTGCCAGGTTTCCAGCACACAATGGCATTTTCACAAGACTAAAACAGAGAGAGAAATGAGAAAAAGAAATGTTAATGTGGAACTGAATCTTACAAAGTAAAAACAAGGCTTTTCTATTGTTTTGGAATTCACAGCTCTTAGAACCTGGTTAATCCTTCTGTCAAGTACAGTGATGTACATTCATTTATATTTACACTCAATGCCCATACTTAAGGACAAGAAATCTGATTATCAACAGAATTCGATAATACAAAAGAATCACATTTTCTGAAATATTCATTTTGGAAGTCAACATTTCTCTTCCAAGTTAAACCAAGTTCAGCTCTAGATACTCTGACACCCAGAGACTTGAAGTGTTTTATAGCAAAGGTATAATTACAAACATACAGAATTAGAATACATGGCTTTTCATAATCCGGCATTAATCTGGCTCTTGCTTACTTCACTAGTTTGCAGTTTCCCATTTCAATTCTAATCACAGGTGGTTTCCTTTACCTTATTAACTATTATTCCTTCATCCAGTATCTGTGCCACACAGTAGATACTCAACAGGTATCTTAGGAAATTTGATGAACTCACATAAATGGCCTTAGAACTCAGGTTATAAATAGGGCAATTGAAGGCAAATAAAGCAGTTGTTTAACATCAAGACACTGATATGGGGACAGGATTGAAATAGGCTCAAACTTACACTTTTCCTATCCTATAAAATCAAATTTGTATGCACACACCTAAGCAGTAAGTAGTAAAGAATACAACGAGAAAAAATTGCAAAACTGTGGGCACTATTCATATTACCATCTAGGTCAGTAGCTTGCCCACTAAGGGACATTTGGCAATATGTCTGTGCTCTAATGAGTAGAGGCCAGAGATGCTACTAAACATCTTATAATGCACAGGAAACCCCCTTCAAAAAAGGAATTATCTGGCCTAAACTAAATAGCACCAGGATTCAGAAATCCTCGTGTAAGTGAACAGTGCCCCTAGAATTTTACTGGACAGCCTACATAATATAGTCACAGGTGGCAGCCCTGTGGGGTTCACAGGCATTTAAATAATTTAATAGTATGGCCACTTGAAGATTAGGGAGGAGACAACACATTCTTTTTTCTTCTCTACCTTTTTTATTTAGACTTTTTAAATCCTAGTGCTATATGACATCTGTTATTCAAGTTTTTAACTGTAAAGGACCTTAGAAACCACCTAGTGTGATGACTCTTGGCTAAATGCAAAATTGGATCAATAGTCTATGGAGTTTTCTCGAAAGACTCATCTCAGCCCCTACTGATTCAGTCTCTAAGAGAAAGGCCAAAGCAGAAGAACTATAAAAAAGCTCTTCAAGTGCTTCTTACTAACTGCACCGGTAAAGAATTTTTAAGTACTGGAGTCCCTAGATGGAACAACTAAAGCAAAGTGAGGTAAAAAGATGTTGCCAGAGCTAATGGATGGCTGCACTTCAAAATCATGTACTAAGAGCTTTTTAGAACTACCAATTCCCAGGGCCTTGTGCCAGATTTAGAATTTCTTAAGGTGAGGTCTAGGAAATCTATTTTTCTAACATTCTCCTAGTGATTCCAATGCAGAGTCAGATTTGAGACCACCAATATATTCCAGTTCAGCCTACCACCTAAAATTCAGAAATCCTTTCCAGAGATCTAAGTTCTAAGAGCAGAAATTTAAAAAACCTAATGGCTTTTTACTTCTGCTGCTGGAACAATAGAGCAGATGTATTTTTTCCTATCCGTCTGCTTAAAAGTCTGAGTATCATACACAAAGCAAACATAAGACTTGGAAAGGTAGAGAAAAGGCAAACAAGTTAGAAACCTTGGAACATAACGATAACTGTTGAGTTTCCTGGGTTTTCTTTTGCCTTATGTATACCAGACTGGATGCGAGAGAAGGCAGCAACTCAGAAATGCTAATGAGTGAAGACAACAAAAACAACAACAACAAAAGCCTACCCTTTCTAGCCAAGGAACCAAAAAATGTAGCAGCCTAACAAGACAAAATTTTCAGATGACAATGCTCTTCTACTCCAGCCAAACACCCTAGAAAAATCTGTGGACCCATCTCCACTTGAACCAGCAAAAGCCCAGTGAAAAACCCATGCTCAGGTTGTAACTAAGCACCCCAAGTGCCTATCCTATGACTCTCCCCATACCTCTTATAGCAATGGGGTGACCCTCCTCCTCTCGGGCTAGGGTGGTATCAGAGGAGGCCTAATCGAGTTAGGACATTCATAGCCACTCACTGGTAAAGCCACCAACTACCCACAGTGTCAATGGAGACCACTAGGGGGGCAGTAATTAGGCATCCTGGCCCTTCCCAGCTAGAGTGGTATCAGCTGAGGCCTACGGAGAGCCTTAACTCCCACCCCCACTGAGCAGTAATGAAGCACCAACACCGAGTCAACCGAGTGGGGAACCTGGACTTCCACCCCAACCTGTCACAACACAATGTGCCTCCCTTCCCCAGATGAAAAGGTATCAGAGAAAGCCTGCTGTAAGAGAAGATCTAAATAAGGTCCAGAGTCTCATAATAGCCAAAATACCCAGGTTTCAATCAAAAATCACTCTTCATACCAAGAATCATAAAAATCAACTTTAGAAAGACAAAAATCAGCTTTAAAAAGATAATCAACAGATATCAACACTGAGATAACATGGATGTCAGATCTGACATAGATTTAAGGCAGGAATATAAAAATGCTTCAATGAACACAAACATACTTAGAATGAACTGGAAGTTTTATAACTAAAATATACTATTATAACCCAAATAAAAAACTCAATTGATGGGTTCAATACCAAAAGAGGAGAGGGTCAAGAGTCAGTAAATTTAAAGACAGTACAATAGAAATTACCCAATCTAAACAAAAAGAAAAAAGAAAAAAGACAGTCCTGGGGACCAAACAAACGATCTAACATTTATATAATCAGAGTCCCAAAATGAGGGAAGAGAGCAGGGCTGAAAAACAATTTGAGTAATGGCTGAAAACTTTCCAAACCTGGGACAAAACATCAATCTACTACAGATTCAAGAATGTCAGTGAACCCCAAACAAGACAAACCCAGAGAAATCCACATCAAGTCATATCACACTCAAACCTCAAACTAAATACACTCCTGCTCAATCTGAAAACTAAAGGCAAAGAAAACAATCCTGAAAGCATTAAGACAGAAAGAACATCTTACCTAAAAAGGACAAACAATTCCAGCGACAGCAGATTTCTCATCAGAAACTATGGAGGCCAAAGAGGGAGCAAAAACATTTGTCAAGTGTTGAAAGAAAGTAACTGTGAAGCCACAATCCTATATTCAGTGAATATATCCCTCAGAAATAAAGAAGAAATGAGGCCATGCTCAGATAAAGAAAAAATAGGAGAATCTGTTAACAGCAGACCTGCTCTAAAAGAATGGTTAAAGAAAGTTTTCGAAACAAAAAATTAAGAAGATTTGAATTTATCAGTAAGGAAGAACAACAGAAAATGCAAAATGAGTCAATACAATACTCTCCTTTTCCTTTTGGGTTTTCTAAATTGTGTTTGATGGTTGAAGAACAAAAAAACTGATATGGTTCTCAAATATAAATAAATATTTAAGACAATTATAAATGGAGAAGAATGAAGTGATGTAAAGGGAAGGAAGCATTCTAAATTTCACTTAAATGGCTTGTGTCTGTAATCCCAGGGCTTTGGGAGGCCAACGCAGGGGAATCACTTCAGGCCAGGAGTTTAAGACCAGCCTGAGGAACATAGCAAGATCCCCACCTCTACAAAAATTAAAGAAATTAGCTAAGTGTGGTGGTGCACGCCCATAGTCCTAGCTACTCGGAAGGCTGAAGCAGGAGGATTGCTTGAGGCCAGGAGTTTCAGGCTTCAGAGAGCTAAGACTGTGCCACTGCACTCCAGCCTGGGTGACTGAGCAAGATCTTATTTCTGAAGAAAAAAAAAATATTGTAAAATGCTGATAATACAGTAGACAAATGAGTTAATATAGATAAATAAAAATGGAATTCTAAAAACCATTCACATAACCCAGAAAGTTAGAGGGGAAAAAACACAGAGAGAAATGAAAAAGACAAAAAGAAAAATGGCAGACTTAAAATAATAACTGATATTAAGGCTTAAATATAAATGGTCTAAATACACCAGTTAAAAGACATAGGCAGAATATATTTTAAAAATATATGACCCAACTATATCATCTACAAGAAACTTACTCAATGATAATATACATAGATTAAAAGTAAAAGTTTGAAAAAAGATGATGTAATGAAAAAAGAGTCAATTCCAAAGACATAGCAATACTAAATGTAGAATGCACCAACAACAGAACTGCAAAACATGACAGTACTGAAAGGAGAAAAAGAAAAATCCACATTGTAACTGAAGATTTCAACAGCTGTCTCTCAATGGTTGATAAAACAGTAGACAGAGAACAAACAAGGATATAGAAGAATTCAACAACATCATCAATCAATAGTATCTAATAAACACTTATACAATATTCCACCCAACAGAACACATACTCTTTTCAAGTTCCCATCAAACATATCTAAAATAGAGCCATAAAACAAATTCTCAAAAACTCAACAACCTAAGCTACCATCTTAAGAAACTGATAACAGTTGAGCAACATAAACCAATAGCAAACAAAAGGGAAGATATAAATAACATTTACAACAGAAAACAAACAGTAAAAAGCTAGTTCTTTGAAAAGATCAATAAAATTCACCAACTTCTAGCAAGACTGACCCAAAAAAAGACCTACACTGCCAATTTCAAAAATGAAACTGGCAATTTCAAAAATGAGACCAGCCCTGGCAACACAGCAAGACTTCATCTCTACAAAAATTTTTTTTTTAAATTAGCCAGGCATGGTGGCCCACGCCTATAGTCCCAGCTACTCAGGAGGCAGAGGTGAGCGGATTGCTTGGGAGGTCGAGGCTGCAGTGAGCACCACAGCCAGTTGCACCACAGCCACAGTAAGACCCTGTCTCAAAAAAAGAGAAAGAAACAGGCTATCACTACAGACCTAGCAGATGTCGAAAGGATAATAAGGGAATATTACAAACAACTCTGTATACATAGATTTTACCTTAGATGGAATGTACCGATTCCTCAAACAGCACAAACTACTATAGCTCACCCAGTATGACCCGAAATGAAGTAGTTAATTTGAACAGCCCTATAACCATTAAGTTAATGGATTTCATTAAAAAGTAACACTAGCAGGTGAGTGACTCACGCCTGTAATCCAAGCTACTCAGGAGGCTGAGGCACGAGAATCACTTGAACCCAGGAGGTAGGGGGTTGCAGTGAGCTGAGACTGCACCACTGCACTCTAGGATGCACAACAGAGCAAGACTCTGTTTCAAAAAAAACAAAGTCACACTAATTTTGCACAATCTCTTCTGGAAAATGGGAAACAGGTCATTTGCCAATCTGTTTTATAAAGTCAGTATTACTAATACCAAAACCGGAAAAAAACAGTACCAAAAAAACAGTTCACACCAGTATCACACCTCATGAATACAGACACAAAAGTCCTTAACAAAATATTAGCAAACAGAACTCAGCAATACAAAAAATTACACAGGATGATCAAGTAGGAATGTATTCCAGGGTTCCAAGGCTGGGTCAATATTCAAAAAACCAATCAATATAATCCACTATATTAACAGGCAAGAGCAGATAAACCACATGATCATATAAACTGATGAAGAAAATGCATCTGACAAAACACCAGTCATGAAAAAGCGCTCAAAAATTTAGGAACAGGAAACAGTTCTCAACTTTCCAACTTGATAGAGAATACCTACAAAACAAAACAACAACAAAAAACCCTAATATGCTTAATTGTGAAAGACTGACAAGTCAAGAATATCTGTTCCTAACAATGCTATTCAACACAGGACTGAAAGTTTACCAGTGCAATAAGGCAAAAAAAGAAAAGGCATATAGATCACAAAGGAAGAAATAAAACTGTCCTTATTTGCAGATCACATGATAGTCTACAGAGAAAAATCACAAAACACACCTTGAATACGTAGTCTATCTAGGGCACAAGATTCAAGATCAATATGCAAAAATCAATTATATTTCTATATATTAGTTATGAACACATAAAAATTGAAAATAATATACGATTTATAAATTGCTTAAAAAATACTTAGGTATAAATCTAATAGAGCAAAAACAGGACTCATATGCTAAAAACTATAAAATGCTGATGACAGAAGTCAAAGAAGATGTAAATAAATGAAGAGACATACCACAGTCATGGATTAGAAGACTCAGCACAGTATTAGTTCTCCTCAAAATTATATATACAGGTTTAATACAATTCCACTCAAAAACTTCTCCTCAAAAAAACTGCCCGCAAGATTTTTATAAATGTAGAAAACATTTTTCTAAAATGTACACACAGAAAGGCAAAGGAATTAGGATAGCTCAAAACAATTATGAAAAAAATAAAGATGGGAGAAATCTATTAGATTCCAAGAAAAATTATAGAGCTACAATAATGAGGACTGTGTATGTAGTACTGGTGGAGGGGCAAATATACAGATCAATGAAACAGAACAAGAAAATCAGAAACAGCCCCACGCAAGTATAGCCAAACAATTTCTGATAGAGGTGCAAAAGCAATTCAATGGCGGAAGAACAGTCTTTCAACAAATGCTGATGAAACAATTGAGTATCTATAGGGGAAAAAGGAACTTCAACCTAAACCTCACACCTTCATAAGGAAATCAACTCAAAATGGATTACATATTCAATGTAAAACTAGCAGTATAAAACTTTTACAAGAGAACACGGGAGAAAATCTTTAAGGTCTATGGCTTGGTAAGGAGTTCTTACGTACAACATCAAAAGCATAATCCATAAAATAATTTTAAAAAATCAATATACTGGATTTAATAAAAATTAAAAACATTTGCTCTGTGAAAGACCCTATTAAAGAGGATGAAAAGACAAGCCACAGACTGAAAGAAAATATTTGCAAACTATGTATCTGATACAGGATTCATATTAGAATATATTCAAATTCTCAAAACTCAACAGTAAAAAAAAAAAAAACAAAAAAACAACACAACAAAAAACCAATCCAATTAGAAAATGAGCAAAAGATATGAAGAGACATCACCAAAAAGGATATACAAATGGTAAATAAGCACATGAAAAAGATGTTCAACATCACTAGCCATCAGGGAAATGCAAATTAAGACCACGATGAGATATCACTACACACCTATCAGAACAGCTAAAATAAAAAATAATGACAATACCAAATGCTGGCGAAGATTCGGAGACACTGGATCTCTCATACATTGCTGGTGGGAATGTAAAATGGCACGGCCACTCTGGAAAATAGTTTGGCAGTTTCTTAAAAAACTAAACAAACTTAACCATGACCCAGCAATTGCCCTCCTAGGCATTTACCCAGAGAAATGAAAACTTAAGTCCACACAAAAACCTGGACACAACTGTTGATTAGCAGCTTTATTTGCAATAGCCCAAAACTGGAAACGACCAAAACCTCCTACCATAGATAGTTAAATAAACTATGATAATCCATACCATGGGATACTACTCAGCAATAAAAATGGCGAACTACTGATACAGGCAACAACTTGGATGGATCTCAAGGGTCTGAGTGGAAAAAAACAATCTTAAAAGGTCCCAAACTGTACCATTCTTGAAATGACAAAATTCACGTGATAAAATGACATAAAACTATACACACACATTGTACCAGTGTCAATTTTCTGGATTTGATACTGTATTACAGTTATATAAGATATAAACTTTGGATTCTGGATAAAGATCATATGGGACCTCTCTGAACAATCTTTGAAACATGCTATGAATCAAGTTATTTGAAGGTCAAAAGTTTAAAGAAAAAAGAAAAAAAACAGTTTACACATAAAGCCAAGAAAAAAGTAAATCAGGCTCTGCCCAAGAAAATGTGAAGTGGCCTGAAATTCACATCAAGAAAAGAAGCTGGACAGCAATTTCACCAAATTTGATAATCCTAAATGCTCATGTAATATCACCAACAGCTTCTCTAAATTATCAGCTACAAAAAAATACAGACACACACACAAACACACACACACACACCCAGACACACACCCAGATGGTCCCTGACTTACAATGGTCTGATTTACAATTTTTCAACTTTACCAAAATGGTACAAAACAGCTGCAATTTTGAAGTATTTGGAATTTGGAATTTTGATGTTTTCCTGGGCTAGCAGTATGCAGTATGTGAGATGTTCAATGCTTTATTATAAAACAGGCTTTGTGTTAGATAATTTTGCCCAATCTGTAGGCTAATTCTGAGCACATTTAAGGTAGGCTGGGCTAAGCTGATAATCAGTAGGTTATGTGTATTAAATGCATTTTCAACTTATGATGGGTTTATCACGATGTAATCCCATCATAAATCGAGGAGCATCTGTATAAATCCATCAACAGGAACAGGGATTGGCAAACTACAGCCCATAAGCCAACTCCAGGCACCTGTTTTTGTAAATAAAATTTTACTAAAATAGTCACAGAGATACAAAAAAATAAAAATAAAAGCCAATTCTGTTGGCTTTAGTTACCGGTTATCTTGTAATAATACTGAGTATCACAGAACACTATCACCTTATAAAACTATACTCATCTTACTGGAGCACAAAGAATTGTATTTCAATGGCATGTTTTATTCTTAAAACAAGTTTCTAAATATATCAAAATATGAGACTTTAAAAAAGGCAATTTCCCATCTGCCATTCAATTTAATAAACTACATAAACTGCTCCCTGCCAAGTTCCAACACACACACATACACGCACACACACACACGATGGAAGTACAGCTTAACTGCAGTTACCATACCTTAGAAAGTATCAAATCGCCTAACCATCGCACACAATCAACATAATTCCTATGTATGTCTCTGGTAGAAAAATCAGGAAAATGGATTTTCTGAGAAATAAATGGCCTGAAGGAAGAATGGAAATGTAAAAAGTTAAAAGAAAAAATTATAGTAGAATCATATTCTTTTTCATTTTTGGATTTATTAAACTTGGAAAAACAAAATGTAAGACTATTAATTCCTCTGTGTTCCTACATAACCAACCACCTTATCTATTTATTGAAAGCTAGTCTCATTCCACTTTTGTTTATTTTTCCCCATTATTAACAAATTTTATTTTTGTCTTATGATAGATACTTCGTTTATAAACATTGTAGTTTCCTGCCTTTTACTATATATAATCCAAAATTAATCACTTCAATTCTGGGTACCCTAACCAATAATAAAGGCCTGATCAGTTTCTCACAGAAAATATGCTAAGCTACCTACTCAGTCCTTAAAATTAAGCATTAATAGTCTATGAAAGTCAACATACCTACACTATTTCAAAAGATAGCCATCTTTCCAGGAACAACTAAACATCATTTCAAAGTCTGCTAAAGATAATTCTAGAGTCCTGCCTTGAGCAATAATTTCTGAAAATGATACCTACTAATTTAAAATTTCTTAAGTGGGGCCGAGTGTGGTGGCTCACGCCTGTAATCCCAGCACTTTGGGAGGCCGAGGCAGGTGGATCATCTGAGGTCAGGAGTTCAAGACCACCCTACCCAATATGGTGAAACCCCATTTCTACTAAAAATACAAAAAAAATTTTATTAGCCAGGCGCGGTGGCAGGTGCCACCAGCTACTTGGGAGGCCGAGGCAGGAGAATCTCTTGAAACTGGGAGGCAGAGGTTGTAGTAAGCCAAGATTGTGCCACTGCACTCCAGCCTGGGCAACAAGAGCAAAACTCCGTCTCAAAAAAATAAAAAAATAAATAAAATAAAATTTCCTAGGACTTTTCCAAATAATTTCTGTATTTAGGAAACTAAATGGCACCATTGTTTTCATTAGAGATATCTGTGAGAAAAAAGCAAAACAAGCTGCTACTAATTCTGGAGTTATTTAATTAACAGTATAGTTAACATTCCTAATATACTCAGTTTTAAATCAGAAATAGCTGTATAAGTATAATATGCCCTGAATTAGTTGTCTTAGGCAATTCATATGTCCTCTCTTTACCTTTTCCCTCAGATACGTAAAAAAGCACTTTGGATTCCATCAACTCAAAACAATCTTTCCAATGCAAATTCTGGGATATTTTGTTAAAACACTAAAATGTTATTCATGATCTTATATAAATTCTGAATTCTGCTATAATTATATTAATTGGTTTTCTGCCAAGTACATATTATAATTGTATGGCCTCTCTCTCTCAAAAAAAAAAAAAGTACAACTGTTATTTTTTGAAAACTGTGAAATATAGTTTGAATTTATTCCAGATACCTAGAAAATAATCTAAAAATATAAATTTAACATTGTACTACTAGTTCCTGGTGTTTTAAAGGGGAAAGGTAAAACTTTTAATAATTCTTAGAGGGCACTTATGTCTGATGAATGTTAGTGCATTGAAATATTTACTGATGCTTACAAATTTAATAATTGATTAACAATCTGGCTTGATAACCAGAAAATGAACTCTAGATCTTTGCTAAAACAAAAGTACCAACAAAGTTAACATGCAGACATACAACGTTTACAGTGAAAGTGTTAATGACAGCCTGGTAAGATTCTAAAGACAGTTACTGCATTAAGAATTGAGACATTTCAAAAGCATACTAAGAAAACTGCAAAATTCCCCAACCTATAGTACCATGAAGCGAGGCTCCTGCATTTGAATTCTCTCCATTTAATGAAGTGAGCATCATTTAGAGAAAAGCATTATCATGAATTAGAGCTAAGAACTCCATTGTTTAAAACTGTGGTTTACCATCCTGAATTAGAATTAGTATCATTTAAAAAATGTTAACATTATTCTAAAGTATCCTTTACTCTCCCTAGTCCATAATAAGCTTAAGTGACTTAAAACTTTCACATTTCTAACTTAAAAGGCCAAGCATATGCATACCAAAATAGAAATAAGTAAAATGTGCTACTAAGTTAAGATGACAACACAATTTAAAGGGGATTTTGAAAAGTAAGTCACAAACACTGCAAATAAAGGACTTCTTAAAGGGGTGAATTTTATGGCGTGTAAATTATGCCTTAAAGTTAAAAGACGATCTTCTGAACTCAGTGTTGGGGCTTATATAGCACTTTTGAGAAAAAATAAAACATATATTCAACAGCACAAAACAGAAAATTGTTTTAAATACCACAACTGTTACCTGTTAGTTTTATTTGGATTATAATCATAAGATTCCTTAATTGCATTCATCATTCTCTTTGAATTGATCCTCCAAAGTTTAAGAGAGTGATCCATACCACAGGACATTATTTTTTCACCCAAAAGATCATAATCCTGTATGTAAAACCAAAAAGTTTTATATAAATTACAGTTCCAAATTATATTTATCCAATTTTCACCTAATAAGCAACATGGTGAAAACTGTATTTCAAATCACAATACAAACTACATTTTGGGTTTCATCTAAACAGGCCATAAATCAGAGTTTACTACTTTCAAGATTTACAGTTTTAATTAGTTTGTCACCATCGCAATATACAAGCATTTACAATGTATAAATCAAGAAAAAATTACTTAATCTTAGTTTTCTCTATTCAATGACACTAAAATATTCATTTTGCTTCTTTTGAAGGTAAATTGATTACTAAAGTAAAATAACTATTCTGACACGAAGAGCTGAATAGTGTATTACTTTTCCTATCCAAATTCAACCGACCAATGAAACTGACACGTGCATGTGCAAATACATGAATCCTTAAAGAGCTGACATTTTACTTTATACTTCTAAGTTAGTCTTAGAGTTCACTTTTAAGTGAATTTTTAAAAGTCTGATAAAAAATAGATTTTACCTTTTTTCATTTGCTGTTTACTAATTTTTAACAGGCATGCAACAGATCATCTATTGTAATAACCTCATTTCATAGGCAGACACTAAGGCTCAGAGATGCTATTTAATTTAGCGAAAGGCACAAAAATGAGTAATGAAAATCTCACACACCTATCCACCTATCAGTGAACTCCTGTATTAACAGAAGAGCTATATACTGTCTCCTGCTCTCATTCTAAGAAAAAACAGTAGAGAGTTCTATTGAAGGAGTATATTTTCCTTACTAACCTAGATATTGTATGTTAATCCAGCCTTTGAATTAATTATGAGTACCATTTTATACAAGCCTAAGAACTTTAGGCTTGATGTTTACTGAATCCACAGATGTGCTACTTCTAATTACCTCACTGTCAACAGCAACAAGACATCCTTAGAGACAATACCACTAATTTGGAGTTATTAATAAAGAACAGTTCACTTGGCTTTTACACACATAAAGCCAGATGTAGAATGCTACTGCAACTTTTAGGAAATCCAGGTTGACAAGGTATTCCAAGGAAGGTATGATTCTCATAAAGGAATCCAAACGTCAACATAGGAATATTTTAGTACCTTCAACTAACATGTTACATGCTGTAAAATATGGTGCCCCTTTACACAGTTTAATGGAAAACAACCTAAGAGGTGTGAAATTTCAGGAATTAAATGAGTTAAATATGGAACATAAGCTAAAATAATGTTAAAATCTGAAACCTGACTAAAAACACTTGTATAATAGACCAATGGATTATAATACATCAATATAAAGGTGGTATTTATCTTTAAACAAAATTAACTGTTGGTCTTGTATTATACCACGCCAACCAAAAAGAATGGTTAGAAATAAGTTACCTAAAACAGTGTGAGCACAATAAAACACTTCCAAAAAGCAAAAATCTTATGTTTCAACTTCAAAGAAAAGATGGAAAAGTACTTTAATGGCTACATAGTTTAATTTTTTTTCTTTAATAACTGCAAAACAGCAAAATAAACATTAACTTAGTGATTTTAGATTAAAAGGAAAGGAGCAAGATCATAGTGCTCTCATGAGAATCCAGGGATTGGTATAGATAAAGTGCAAGTAATTTAAAAAATAAATAAATACAGTCTTTACTTGTTTTATTCCTTCATCTGGAGATTAAATCTTCTATGTCAAACGTAAGTGAAGTCTGCCTGACAGGCTACATGAAACAAACACGCTTTCTTACAAGGAAAGAGTTTCATGGAGACTGTTCACAGCTATGTAAACCTGAAAGTCATTGCCCTGCAGTTTTCAACTTACAGCACTTAGAACTTCATCTCTGTGCCCTTCTACGCCTCCAAATATTGCCACCAGAGTGTCCGTTTGGATATTCCATAATCGTAAAGCATGATCTAATATAAACATACAAAAATTAGGTGAATATTTTTTATTTACTGTGAACTTTCAACATCTTGTGAAAGAAAAACTACTAAAGTCTAGATGAAAGTTATGCACAGTAAAGCCTAAAAATGGAATCCATATTACATAGCAACTTAAAATATTTACATCAGATGTAGAATCAGCTAGGTAAGTGCTACAGTTTGAATAGGTCCCCCCAAAAGCATGTGCTAGAAACTCAATACCCAATGCAATAGTGGTGTGAGCTGGGGCCTAATGGGAGGTATTTAGGTCATGGGGACTCCATCCTCACAAATGGATTAATACTGATTATAAAAGGGCCTGAGGCTATAAATTCAATCTCTTGCTCCCTCACACTCTCTCCTGCCCTTTTGCTGAGACGATTCAGCATGAATGCCCTGACCAGATACCGGCAGTCTCCAGAACCATGAGCCAAATAAATTGTGTTCATTATAAATTACCCAGTCAGCCAGGCACGGTGGCTCATGCTTGTAACCCCAGCACTTCAGAAGGCCAAGATGGGAGAACTGCTTGAGTCCAGGAGTTTGAGACTAGCCCTAGCAATATAGGAAGACCCTGTCTCAACAAAAAATTTTAAAATTAGTGAAGCCTGAGCTTCACTAGGAATAGGAATAGGAAAGAAATGAATGAATGAATCCATCAGTCAGTCACCTAGTCTGTGGTATTCTGTTATAGCAGCATAAAATGGACTCAGACAGAATGTTGGTACTCAAAAATGGGACTATTGCTATAAATACCTAAAAATGTGGAAATGACTTTGGAACTGGGTAATAAGGAGAGGCTGGAAGAATCTGGAGAAGCAGGCTAGAAAAAGCCTGTATTGATGTGAGTGGAGCATTGAGGGTAATTCCAGTGAGGACTGAAAAGAAGACAAAAGCTGCAGGGAGAGCCTTTATCTTCTTAGCGATTACTTAAGTGGTTGTGATCAGAATGTTGGTCGAACAATGTTGGTAGAACAATGGTAGAACATTGAATGATCTGTCTGAGACCATTCAACGAGGTCACAGACAGAAATGAGAAGGTATTGGAAAATGGAGTAAAAAGTATCCCTGTTGGCAGGGTGTGATGGTTCATGCCTGTAATCCCAGCACTTTGAGACTGAGGCAGGAGGATCACTTGAGGCCAGGAATTCAAGACCAGCCTGGGTAACATAGTGAGACCCCATCCCTACAAAAAATAAATTAGCCAGGTGTGGTGGTGTGTACCTGTAGTCCTAGCTCCTTGGGGGGCTGAGGCAAGAGGATCACTTGAGCCTAGCAGTTTGGGGCTGCAGTGAGCTATTATCACACCACTGCACTCCAGCCTGGGTGACAGAGACCAACCTTGTCTTAAAAAAAAAATAAATAAAAAGCCAGGCTAGGTGCAGTAGCTCATGCCTGTAATTCCAGCAGCATGGGAGGCTGAGGCGGGTGGACAGTTGAGCTCAGGAATTCGAGACTAGCCTGGGCAACATGGTGAAACCCCATCTCTACAAAAAATACAAAAATTAGCTGGGTGTGGTGGCATGTGCCTGTAGTCCCGGCTACTTGGGAGGCTGAGGTGGAAGGATCGCTGGCATGGTGCTGGCATCTGATGAGGGCCTTCATGCTGAATTGTCTCATAGAAAAAATGCAGGAGAGGGGGTGAGGGAGCAGAGGTTGTGCCACTGCATTCCAGCCTGGGTGACAAGAATGAGACCTTGCCTCAAAAAAATTAAATAAATAAATAAATAAATGCCACCCTTGCCATACAGTTGTGAAGAACTTGGCAGGATTGTGTCCATGCCCTAGAACTTTGTGGAAGGCAGAAGTTAAGAGCAATGAATTCGACACCTGGCAGAAGAAAAATCTGAGCATCAAAGCATTCACAGTGATGCATGGCTTCTTCTGGCTGCTTATCATAAAATGAGAAATGATCTAAAGGTAAACTTTGTAATTAAAAAGGAAAGCAAAACAGAAAAATTTGTAAACTCTCAGCCTGGCCACATAAAGAATAAAAAAGCAGGCTGGGTGTGGTGGCTCACACCTGTAATCCCAACGCTTTCGAAGGCTGAGGTGGGAGGATCATTTGAACCCAGGAGTTCAAGACTAGCCTGGGCAACATAGTCCTTGCCTCTTCAAAAAATATATAAAATAAAAAAGCATGTTTAAGAGGGAATACTAAGGATGTGGCTAAGTGACTAATTGCTAAGGAGATTAATAGGGAATAGAAGGCAGGTTCTATTCACCAAGAAATGGGATAATGACCCCAAAGGCATTTCAGAGATCTTCAAGACATAGCTAGGACCTTGAGGACAAGGTTTCCATAGTACCCATGGGACCTCTACATTCACTGTCCAGGGCCACTTCAGCACTTTGCTCCCCCTATTCCAAGGCAGTGCTCTTTGGTCACCCCACAGCTTGAGGGGGCTCCGGTATAGCTCAGGCCATAGCTTCTGAAGGTATAAGCAGCAAATCTTGGCAGTGTCCATGTGGTGTTAAGTGTGCAGATGCAGAGAATGCAGGAACTGTGGAGGAATGGCTTCCTCTCTAGATTTCAAAAGACATCACCAAGAGTCTGGGGCTCCAGGCAGAAACTTTTCAGAAGGGCAGAGCCACAAAGCAGTTCCCACTACAGCAATACCTGGTGGAGCCATGGGGGAAAAAGCCATCCCCCAAATTCCAGAACTGCTAAACTACCAGGGCACACCATCACCCTGGTGTGCTGCAGGCACCCGACTCCAACTCTTAAGATGCTATGTGGGCTGCACGTGGCAAACCCATAAGGATGGGGCTGCCCAAGGCCTCTGGGGCCCAAACCCCACACCCAGCATGCCCAGAAGGCAAAACATGGAGTCAAGGAAGATTATTCTGGTGCCCTGGATTTAATCTTGTTTGTTCTGTTGGGTTTTGGACTTACTTGGGACCAGTTACCCTTATTCTTGCCCCTCTCTCCTGTTTGGAAGGGACTGTCTCTCCTATGCTTATCCTACCACTGTATTTTGGAAATAGGTAAGATGCCTGATTTCACAGACCCACAGATGGAGAATTTACTTCAGGAGGAATCCTGCCTTGAGTCTCACCCATATCTGATTGAGATGTAACCCTGACTTGATGCCAGAAGGAGTTAAGACTTTTGGGGTTATTGGATGTAATGAATGTATTTTATATGTGAGGATTTGAATTTTGGGGGCTAGGGGCAGAATGCTACAGCTTAAATGAGCCCCCCAAAAAGCATGTTGGGAAACTTAATCCCAATGCAGCAGTGTTGGGAGATAAGATCTAATGAGAAGTGTTAGGTCATGAGAGTGCCACCCTTATGAATGACTTAATTCCAATTATTAAACAAAAAAAAGGCTTGAAGTTCATTTTCTTGTTCTTACTCGCTAATGCCAGGTTAAAATGGACTAAGACAGTAAGTTAAGAAATATTTATGTGGCCTGAAAAATATTTTAAGCATATTTATCTCAAATAACTTTCTGTAAATAACCTAATTTGATGGAAATACACTTTTGAGATAAAATACAGATTTGACATAAGCAATTTTATCCCACAGAACAAGATACTAGCTTTTCCCTTCACCACACTCACATTAAAAAATTAAAAGGGGACTGAGATTTATGATTTTTACAGTAAGCCAAAAACATAACTACATATATCATGCACAATTTTATAGAATGATAGTCCTTCTTCAAAAATTATACAGCTATAATTTGAGCAATGTTATATTAAACATTAATAAAGAATGTACAGCAGGCCAGGTGCAATAGCTCACACCTGTAATCCCAGCACTTTGCGAGGCCAAGGTGTGAGGATCTTTTGAGGCCAGGAGTTTGAGACCAGGTTGGACAACATAATGAAACCATATCTCTACAAAAAATTTTTAAAAATTAGCCAGGCATGGTGGTGTGGGCATGTAGCCCCAGCTACTCAGAAGGATGAGGTGGGAACATTGCTTGAGGCCAGAAGTTCAAGGCTACAGTGATATGTGATCACAACACTCTACTATAGCCTGGTTGACAGAGTGAGATCCTGTCTCTAAAACAGTATTTTAAAAAAAAAAAAAAAAGAATGTAAAGAAAAGACATATAAGCTTCAAATACAACAATGTTCATTCTGTCTGTGAATATAAATGCATCACATAAATACCCCAAAGGTAGTAATACATGTGAAAATTAACAGTGCCGTAAAAATGATTCCTAGGCCGGGCGCAGTGGCTC
>NW_012102876.1:3556216-3559154 GCF_000951045.1 Mandrillus leucophaeus
TTTTTTTTTTGGAGTCTCGCTCTGTCACCCACGCTGGAGCGCAGTGGCGTGATGTTGGCTCACTGCAACCTCCGCCTCCTGGGTTCAAGCAGTTCTCCTGCCTCAGCCTCCCGAGTAGCTGGGATTACAGGCACTTGCCACCATGCCCGGTTAATTTTTGTATGTTTAGTAGGGATGGCGCTTCACTCTGTTAGCCAGGATGGTCTTGATCTCCTGACCTCGTGATCCGTCCGCCTTGGCCTCCCAAAGTGCTGGAATTACAGGCGTGAGCCACTGCGCCCGGCCACCATATTTTCTTTTTGTCCTTAGAGATATATTGTTCATTCCTTTTTTTCAGTGAGACCGTTCATATAGTACATCATCTGAAAATCATAATCTGATTTATTTCTTATAGGATTGATTTCACTATCATCATATTCACCATCACCAGAGCACTGGTTCTCAACTGGGGACAGTTTTTTCCTAGGTGATATCTGGCAATGCCTGGAGACATTTTCAGCTGTTGTAACCAGGGGGTGAGGGGTAGTGGATGCTAATGATATCTACTGGATAGAGACCAGGGATGCTACTAAACATCCTATAATGTGCAAGATACTTTCCTGCCATAAAGTATTATCTGGTTTAAAATGTAAATATTGCCTAGGTGGAGAACCTTCTAGTCTAGAGTGGTTATCTGCCTTTTTGCATTTATCTTCTATTTCATCTAAAATTTCCTGTCTTTTTTTTTCTATTTGTGAAAAATGAAAAATTCTGATTTCTCAACTGTGTTCAAGGAGAACTACAAAGAAGGTATCTGCAGACTCTTTAATGCCTTCTGGAAAGATGATGTAATACTTTGAGCAGTATGGAAAGAAAACTGAATGATTATGCATTAGTGATTATTTCATGTCGTTCTTTCATATTTCCACATGAAAGGTCTTTCTACCATGCTTTGCATTTTAGTCTTCTTGTTAGGATAGTTGGGAACAATTGATAATTAATGTGAAAGGATTCCTAGGATACTGAAATACCAAAATTAGGAAAAATAAGATTATTAAGGTACCATAATGTATCAGATTTATGAAAGCGTTCAATGGACCCATATGGTAATTGCAAACAGAATAGAATGAGTTTATTCTATTAAATAAAAAGCAGATTTTCTTCCTTGGAAGATTTCTAAAGAAAGAATAAATGTCATAATATATTCATCTTTAAAACAATTGATTAAAAAAAGAACTAGACCAGGGTACAGAGTGGATATTGTTTAAAAAAGGCTTTTGCAGTCATAAAGATTTGTTAAATGCTGAGTTTAATTAAAATCCCTTCTCAGAACTTTTTTTTTTTGAGACAGAGTTTCGCTCTTGTTGTCCAGGCTGGAGTGAAACGGCACTATCTTGGCTCACTGAAACCTCTGCCTTCTGGTTTCAAGAGATTCTCCTGCCTCAAGCATCCCGAGTAGCTGGGATTACAGGCATGTGCCACCATGCCAGGCAAATTTTGTATTTTTCATAGAGATGGGGTTTCTCCATGTTGGTCAGGCTGGTCTTGAACTCCCTACCTCAGGTGATCCTCCCACCTTGGCCTCCGAAAGTGCTGGGATTACAGGCATGAGCCACTGCATCAGGCCTTTTCAGAACTTTTAACTTGTTAATTGTACAGTGCAAATATCCAAGTGTATTGAGTTTCTAATAACTATTTGATTATAGAATCCTTTTCATGTTCAGTGGAACATAATTAGGAGATGTTTAATGTATAGAATAAGAGAATTTTCAAATAGAAAAGTTGTTTTATATTTTATGTTACTGGGTATTATTATGTGACTCAGGTTATAGACAAATAATTATGTTCACTTCAAGTAGGTATTTTAGGAGGCATTTTATCTTTTGTCATTGTTCAAAAATATTTGAAATGTTTATTTTCTGCAGTTACTTTTAATGAGTGCATATGGCATACTGAAAAATTACCCTCGAGGATTTTTGAGTTCTTTTGGTTTTTAAAAAGTCTGCCAAAAGATATTGGAAGCAAAATTGATTGAGATTGACAAATATTGTCTTTAGTCAAATGATATATGATCATCAATAATGACTATTGTTTTTTAAATAATAAAAATATTAAAAGAGCTGGGCATGGTGACTCACACCTCTAATCCTAGCAGTTTGGGAGGCTGAGGCAGGCAGACCACCTGAGGTTGGGAGTTTGAGACCAGCCTGACCAACATGGAAAAACCCTGTCTCTACTAAAAATACAAAATTAGCCGGGCGTGGTGGTGTATGCCTGTAATCCCAGCTATTCGGGAGGCTGAGGCAGGAGAATCGCTTGAAACTGGGAGGCGGAGGTTGCAGTGAGCCAAAATCGTGCCATTGCACTCCAGCCTGGGCAACAAGAGCAAAACTCTGTCTAATATATATAATATACATATATTTTATTTTTCCTAAACCTTTTTTTCTTCCTAGGCTTCACTGATCAAATACTTGGAATGACTACCAGTCACAACCCAAGTTCATCATTATAACTACAATGAAATGATATATTCTAGACAAGGTCAAAGAAAAAGGAGGTTTTAACCAGTCTTTGCTAACATTTTCTATTACTAGATTTCTAACGCTCCTATCTCTCTAGACATCTGCACCCAACCAGCACATCAATCCCACAATGGATTTTCTTCTTTTTCTTTTTGCCTAGCTGAGTTGACACATACCACAATGGATTTCTAAGGGTCAGGAAAACTAGATACCAGGATTCTCTTGGGTGATAGTGAAGAAATAGGTTAAGAAAGGACACTAACTTTAGGGAATTGATTAATTTATAAAAGTTTTGGTGCACTTATTGAAAATAAATTCCTGCCGGGCGCGGTGGCTCAAGCCAGTAATCCCAGCACTTTGGGAGGCCGAGACGGGCGGATCACGAGGTCAGGAGATCGAGACCATCCTGGCTAACACGGTGAAACCCCGTCTCTACT
>NW_012102876.1:3565614-3569916 GCF_000951045.1 Mandrillus leucophaeus
AAAAAAAAAAAAAATTATTCCTTGATTTCAATTTTGTACAAGCTTTTGTATGGACATGTTATTTCTCTTGGGGATACATATGAACACCCCCACCCACACAACCCTAGGATATATATACATATGTAAACACCTAGGATTAGTGACTATAACATTTTGAGAAACTGCCAGATTGTTTTTCAAAGTAGTTACATTTTACATTCCCACCAGCAGTGCCTGAGGGCTCTGATTTCTTCTTGTGCCAGTCAATACTTGTTAGTATCTAAGGTTTTTATTACAGCCACCCTAAGTAGGTGTGAAATGGTATCTCATTGTGGTTTTGTTTTGTATTTCCTTAATGATTAATATGTTAAACATCTTTTCATGTGGTCAGAGGCCATCTGTGTATGCTCTCTGAAGAAATGTCATTCACAACCATTTTTAAATTGGGCTGTCTTTTTATTGTTGAGCTGTAAAAATTCTTGATACACGTCCCTTATTAGCTGAGAATCGGGGCTCATGCCTGTAATCCCAGCATTTTAGGAGGCCGAGGCAGGAGGACTGCTTGAGGCCAGGAGTTTGAGACCAGTCTAGGTAACACAGTAAGACCTCATCTCTACAAACACATTTTTTAACAAATTAGCCAGGTGTGGCATCACGTGCCTGTAGTCCTAACTACTTGGAAGGCTGAGGAGGTTGAAGCTATAGTAAGCCATGATCACTCCAGCCTGGGTGACTGGGCGAGACCCTGTCTCCAAAAACAAAAACTAAAAATCAAAGTCCTTTATTAGAATGATTTAGAAATATTTTTTCTCCTTTTGGATAGACTTTTTTACTTTCTTGATAGTATCATTTGCAGCAAAATTCTTATTCATGCTCAAACATCTCATTTTCAAAAATGCTCTTACTGACACAACAGGGGATGACTAGGGTTAAAAGTTGTAATATTGGGCTGGGCGCAGTGGCTCACACCTCTAATCCCAGCACTTTGGGAGGCTGATGCGGGTGGACCACCTGAGGTCAGGAGTTTGAGACCAGCCTGACCAACATGGAGAAACCCCATCTCTACTAAAAATACAAAAAATTAGCCAGGCATGGTGGAGGGTACCTGTAATCCCAGCTACTCAGGAGGGTCAGGCAGGGGAACTACCTGCACCTGGGAGGCAGAGGTTGCAGTGAGCCGAGATAGAGCCACTGCACTCCAGCCTGGGTGCTAAAGCGAGACTCTGCCTCAAAACTAAATAAATAAATAAAGTGAGGCAGGACGCAGTGGCTCACACCTGTAATCCCAGCACTTTAGGAGGCTGAGGCAGGCGGATCAACTGAGGTCAGGGACCCCATCTCTACTAAAAATACAAAAATTAGCCTGGCACGGTGGTGCATGCCTATAATCCCAGCTACTCGGGAGGCTGAGGCAGGAGAATCGCTTGAACCTGGGAGGCAGAGGCTGCGGTCAGCCAAGATTGCACCATTGCACTCCAGCCTGGGCAACAAGAGTGAAACTCTGTCTCAAAAACAAAAAACAAAAAAAAGAGAAAAAAAAAGTTGTAATATTTAGAACAAGTGAGGCATTATGGCCTATACACTTGCTCAGAAATATCTGAGCCCCAATTAGTGTTTATCAAGAGACAAGAAAAAGTAATCAACTCTTCCTAGAGGTAGTGATTTCCAAAATGCAATGCTTTCCCTTTATGGCAATATTTCAAATAACTTATCCCGGAAAACTTAGCATTTTTAAGAAATTCTATAAGGAATCCTTTATAAAACAAAAGCTTTTCTAAAAAACAAAAAAGCAATATGAATTTTAATATGTAGTATTTATTATTACACGATTGGACAGAACGATTTGGATATGCTAACATAGCCTGGGATTTTCCTACTAAGATTTACTGTTGTAAAAATTTTTTTAATTTGGCTTTTTCCCCCTTAGAACACTATCTGTCCACACACTGGGGCCTACTGGAGGGTACACAGTGGGAGGAGAGAGATCAGGAAACATAACTATCAGATACTAGACTTGAAATAAAACAGGACTTGTTAACCTAAGTAACAGGCTCTCTAAAATCAAAGATGTTTATATGGAAATAAAGCACTGCAATGAGAATGTACATGCCAAAGTAAATTATGTGTATTTTCCAAGAGGTAAAGGAAAGACAGGGGTTTTTAAAGAAAAAAAATGAGAAGGATTACATAATTGTTTAGAAATAAGATTGGCCACAAAATCAGTAACAAGGGTGATGCCAGTCTGAGAGTGGAAAGGCACTTACTGGCAGTATTTTCTGTGTAAGGTTGTGATGGCCTTTGTGCAAGGTTGTGGCTGTGTTTTTTTGTGAGTTATTATCATCAGACATACAACCATGTGAACTCTCTTCTCATGGCTTTTCCTATTTGTCAAGGTTCTCTTGACATTAGTGACTCCATCTTAATTCTGACAAACTGCACAGACTAAAGAAACATTTGCTTCTCTTACCTTTACTTACTGACAGGAGAAGATTTGGATCTCTTGGGTGAAATTTCAGCTCATTGATAGCATTTCCATGGCCAACATAGTGCTACAATAAATTTAAAACATTTCAAGTTTCCCATCTCAAAATCAGTACTTTCTTTTTCATAAATCTTTAGAGAACGTAAAAATAGTTTCACTTAAAGTAGTGGTTCTCAACCTTGGCTGCACACAAAATCACCCAACAAACTTGAAGTGAAAAGGAAAAAAAAAAAAAAAAGGGGCCCAGGCACAGTGGGTGGCTCATGTCTTTAATCCAAGCACTTTGGAAAGCTAAGGCAGAATCGCTTGAGGTCAGGAGTTCAGGACCAGCCAGGGCAATGTAGCAAGACTCTATCTTCATACACACACACAAAAAAAACTAAAAATTGGCCCCAGCTACTTGAGAGGCTGAGGCAGGAGGATCACTTGAGCCCAGGAGATGGGCTGCAGTGAGCTATAATCATGCCACTACATTCCAGCCCGGGCAAAGGAGTGAGACACTGTCTAAGAACAACAACAACAAAAAAAAGCAGAAAAAAAAAAGATGCTCAAAACTCCACCTGCAGATGTTCTGATCGGATTAGCGGAGGCTCCAATATGTGTAGGGTTTAAAAGATCCTCAGGTGATTCTGATGTGTCCCCACAGTTAAAAACAGCTGATGAAAGTGATTTGAAAAACTTCTCTTCTTATCAACTTCCTAGGCTTCATCTTTATGTTCCTTACAAAGTCCCTTTGACAACCCCCCTCCAGTTTAGGTGTCTTGGAAAATGGACTCGCTCTTATTGTTCATTTAGAGCCTCTCAAGGCAAACCAAGACAAGGGTGAAGGAGGTAAATTATTTAAAAAGAAAACACTACAAATATTAACATTTCTCCACTTATTCCTCAATTTACATTACCCAAATGTGACAAAGGTCTCAAAAGATTCATCTAAAGAGAGCAGTAAGAAAAGTACAAATCAAATCAGAAATGTTACATTCATACCATTAGTTTTAAATTTAACATTACAAGCTTTTACAGTTGTGGATTCAAAAGAAGCAGATCCACAACTCAACCAGAAAAACCCACCTTTATACACTGCATTGTTATAGGATTAATTATCCTAATTATGCCTCTAGATCCAGCTACAGCCAGCAGAGGATGGCTTGTATTGCTATCGTAGGTCCATGCACAAGTGTAAAAGTTTTCATCAGCCTAAGAAATTCCACAGTTAAGAAACACAAAGTTTTTGAAAAAGAAACATGTCAATAATTATAATAGAAATTTACAAAGAACTGCTAAAGGTTTTGACACAAAAGTTTTCAATTTTCCTTATACAACCAAATATATACAATGGTAATTTGAGGTCTAAAATCCATAACAAATGATCAAACAAAATTAGTCTCTCCACACAATTTTGTTTACTCTTTAGCTGCTTGTACAACTACTCAACTCTGTAGTTGTAGTACCAAAATAACTGCAGACAACATACAAACGAATGGGCATGGTTGTGTTCCAACAAAACTTTACAAGAACAGGTGGCCAACCTGCAAGCTGTAGTTTAACCTCTGCTCTATCCCCATACGTCTATAAATATCTAAATAAGAACAATTCAGTTTTCCACTTCTTTCTTTGTGAGATATTCTCAATACAACAACAGGTCACATTTTAGTATCTTTCAGAGAAAACTGAATGTCCTTGCCTTGCCTTGTTTGCTAGGTTTTTCAAATTGATCTGGAAGAAATATCCTATTATTTAGCTTTTACTGCTCTAACTCTTGGGCTTTTCAAATTTTTCCGTTTCTTTATGAACCTGTTTTGCAATATGTTATTTCCTATTTTATTTTTTATATATTATATATA
>NW_012102876.1:3570401-3588739 GCF_000951045.1 Mandrillus leucophaeus
GAGATCGAGACCATCCTGGCTAACACGGTGAAACCCCGTCTCTACTAAAAAAATACAAAAAACTAGCCGGGCGAGGTGGCAGGTGCCTGTAGTCCCAGCTACTCGGGAGGCTGAGGCAGGAGAATGGTGTAAACCTGGGAGGCGGAGCTTGCAGTGAGCTGAGATCTGGCCACTGCACTCCAGCCTGGGCGACAGAGTGAGACTCCGTCTCGGGTGGGAAAAAAAAAAAAAAGAAAATAAATTCCTTTGACCAAAGATATTAAAAACCCAGGAAAGGATACATCAGCATCCACGTAAGATTGCAACAACCGGATTTCTCCTTGTGAATGACATTCGTACAAGGTAACCTAAAGAAAATAAAAATACAGTAAATTTCATCTCAAGTATAGAAACATACTCCCTCCAACTTTTAAACAAATTTTAATGACAACCATATTTTAAATATACTATAGAAACTACTGCTTTAAAATACCTCCTGTGAGCTTAAAGAAGCCATTATAAAGCTGAATGTTTTACATAATACACAGAGTATACTAAATACTCCAGTAATAATGGTTTTGATTTCCAAACTTTTAAACTTATATTTCATCCATTTGATTGCACCAACTCTTCAAAGTGAATAAAGTTAAAAACCCCAAAGTAGTTGTGGTTTATCATCCTTTAATTCATAATTAAAAAGTTTTTGGAGACCAGGCACAGTGGCTCACTTAATGCCAGCACTTTGGGAGGCTGAGACAGGTGGATCGCTTGAGCCCAGGAGTTTGAGACCAGCCTAGGCGATACAGCAAAACCCCATCTCTATTAAAAAATAAAAATTAGGCCGGGCGTGGTGGCTCATGCCTGTAATCCCAGCACTTTGGGAGGCCAAGGCGGGCGGATCACGAGGTCAAGAGATCAAGACCGTCCTGGCCAATGTGCTGAAACCCTGTCTCTCCTAAAAATACAAAAATTAGCTAAACATGGTGGCACGCGCCTGTAATCCCAGCTACTCAGGAGGCTGAGGCTGAAGAATCACTTGAACCCGAGAGACGGAAGTTGCAGTGAGCCGAGATTGCGCTATTGCACTCCAGCCTGGCAACAAGAGCGAAACTCTGCCTCAAAAAAAAAAAGTCCACACACGGTGGCTCATGTCTGTAATCCCAGCACTTTGGGAGGCTGAGGCAGGCAGATCACGAGGTCAGGAGATCAAGACCATCCTGGGTAACACGGTGAAACCTCGTTTCCACTAAAAATATAAAAATTAGCTGGGTGTGGTGGTGTGCGCCTGTAGTCCCAGCTACTTGGGAGGCTGAGACAGGAGAATTGCTAGAACCCAGGAGGCAGAGGTTGCAGTGAGCCAAGATCGGCAAAAGAGAGAGAGACTGTCTCCAAAAATAAAAAATAAAAATTCAAATAAAAATAAGTCTTGGATAGTTTGAGTATTTACATATTAGTTACATACTTAAAAGTCTACAATTTGCCTAATGAATTATTTTCTCATGGGTGCAGATAATCAAATATTAACTTTAACATGTATGATACCTCTTTTCATTTGTCACATACTCTAAAATTAAAACTATACATACACCATATACAATTTTGTAATACTAAACTTTTGTAAATTCCTTTCCATTTTCTCTTTTTTTTTTTGAGACGGAGTTTCACTCTTGTCCAGACTGGAGTGCAATGGCGTGATCTTGGCTCACTGCAACCTCTGCCTCCCGGGTTCAAGTGATTCTCCTGCTTCAGCCTCCCGCGTGGCTGGGATTACAGGTACCCACCACCATGCCCGGCTAATGTTTGTATTTTTAGTAGAGACAGGGTTTCACCACGTTGGTCAGACTGGTCTCGAACTCCTGACCTCAGGTGATCCACCTGCCTCAGCCTCCCAAAATGCTGGGATTACAGGCGTAAGCCACTGTGCCCGGTCCCATTTTTCTCATAACTTATAATCAGTCACATTAGCAAAAACCTATTAATATTTTATAATAGTATTTAAGACCTCTGAAGATCCTGTATATCATCACAACCTATTAATTCATTATCTCCTATGTTAATGTTCAAAAAAAATTCTTTATATGGCTGCTAACTAGGTTGATTATGTCTTATGTGATAACTGTTTTCTTTTTCTTTCTTCCTTTTAAAGAAATTCTAACAGCAGAACTTTTTATAATTCAATTAACTATATGACATCCCTTTATGTCACTTTAAATAAATATAGGGATTCTTTTTGTTAGAAAACCTAAACTCTGCAATCAGCATACTGGAGCACAAACTATACCAAGTATAATACTATCAAAGCTAATTATTAACTTAGGTTTACAGTGGTGTCTTAAAAGTCGATTCAAATTTAATTAATGGCTACATTCCCAACTAGGAAAAAAATAATCTCAACCTTTTCTTAAAACTGTGTAATTTTTCCTCTGAATTGTTGCTTTCAAAGAATCTAGGAACTAAACAGCTATAAGCAGACTACAGTATCTTAAAACCTACATTTGACTAAACACCAAAAAAAGAAATAAAAAGTTATTATTTCATGTTATCGACTTCAGTGGTAACTTACAAATATTTAGAGTTTCAATGAATTGACCCTGTCAAACAGTAAAAGGCCTAGAGCCTTACATCTCATTATAAAATTTCCTTAAAAGGCTGGACATGGTGGCTCATGACTGCAACTCCAGCTCTTTGGGAGGCCAAGGCAGGTAGACTGCTTGAGCCCAAGAGTTCAAAACCAGCATGAGCAACATGGTGAAACCCCATCTCTACAAAAATATTAGCCAGGGATGGTAGTGCATGGTAGGGCATGCCTGTAGCTACTAAGAAGGCTGATGTGGGAGGATCACCTGAGCCCCAGAAGTTGAGGCTGCAGTAAGCCTTGATTAGCCACTGCACTCCATCCTGGAGGAAAGAGTAAGACTCTCTCTCAAAAACAACCACCACCACCACCACCACCAAAAACCACCACCAAACATTACCTGTCTCAAAAAAAAAAAAAAAAAAGCAAACTCAAATGTTTACTGCAAATAACTAAAACATCCCAATAACTTATTTAAATCTACTGGATTTATGCTTTCATTTACAGAGTCATTAATTACCTTAATTTTAAAAAATCACAGCCAGTTCTTATGCTATTTGAATGATAAATACCAAAATCACTTTAGAAAGGACACCAATTCTTTCAACCAAATATTTATGAAGACAAATACAAATATAAAACCTGTTTCATAAATAATTAGGGGTAATATATTAAATAAAGGTGTATTTTCAGCCATGCATACCAGTTTTAATTAATTTCTAGAAAGCTTCACTTACATAAGAGAATCAATTTAAACCAGCTTCACAAAATGTACTTTGAAACTATTCTATTTCAATATTACATTAACACGAGATCTGGAAATCAAGTCAAATACTAAATAGACCCCTTAACACTCACTCTGTTGCTTCCTACAGTTGCAAACACTAACGGATCTCCTTCTTTACTGTGCCAGTTAAATTGAACTCCAAACAATGGTTGGTTATGATCTTCCTATAAAATAATCATGAAATAAGAAAAAAATTAATGTAACTTACAAACCAGAAAATTATAGTAAACTAACCTATCCCCTTCTAACTTTTTTCCAAAATGCAATCCTTATTTTGTGTATCATACATAAGCTAACTTTTGACACTAAAATTAAAAGATGTCTACTAGTCTAGTTTTCACATTTTAAAATATTGTGTATGATAAAGTTTTATCACAACCAAAGGCTGAAATCACAAGTTAGGTAATAACCACTTACCTATGAAAACACTTATAATATTTGCCTTTTATTTTCTTAAGACAATCATATGCTGAATCACAATAAACCAGATAATTTTGGTGGACACAAAAGGACACAATTTATTTTTCTGAAATAGGAAATTAACAAATGGCCTTAATAGCGTCTCTGGCATTCGCTAAATTTTATAAGACTAAATTTTTCCCTTGTAAAGTGAAGCATAGCAGACTCCACTCAAAACACTGTTTTCTGTTAGTCAGAACCAGAATATCTGAACACTGGGGACTAGGGGAAGAAATAAACTGTAACTTCACAGTTACCAGGAGGCTATAGGAGATGTACAAAGAACAACTATTCACTTTTGTTCACAAAGTTATTTTTCAGCTTTAGGATTTTACTGGCCATCTTCTGGCATTTAACACTGACTTTCACGTTCAGTTTAAGGCACTGTTTTCACTTTTAAAGTACAACTTTCATTTTCTCATCATTTGAAAAGCCACAGCTTTAGGATTCTGAAATACTACCTTAAGTATAAAAGGCAGCTAAAAACATCTTCCAGGTACAATACTTAAAAGTAGTACGTTAATGTAAATAAGGATGCACATGAAACTATAATTCACTTTTTAAAAATAGGCTGAGATTAATTTCTCTCCTTTTACAGGAGTAAAATCTGACACACTGAGCATCGAATTTTTGCTACACAGACAGAAAAATGTTACAGTCATAGTTTCTCATGCTTTCCCAAGACTTTACTTATAAAAAAATATATTTCGATATTCAGGGGTTTTAACTTACATATGTACGAGATAATACACATTTTTCCTCAGTATAGAAAAAAATAACCTCACATTTAAAAAACAAACTGTACATATATAAAAGAAAATATGTTAAACACCAGTAACCCTTTTTATAAATAAAAATGCTATTGGGAACACATTAACTTAAATAACCCCAACCATCTTTTCCCCAAAAATTTAATATTAAAAAGTTTAAAAATTTTTACACCTTTTTATTTGAAAACAGTTACAAATAAAACAAAGGACAGAAACTGTACAAAAGTAAAACATCTGTTTCAATTTATACTTGCTCAAAGTTAATGGGTTACATTCAGTTCTTTTTAAAAACTGATGCCAGAAGTGGCTTATGTTTTTTAAGTTTTACCAAAATATGAAGAGTAATAGTTCCCCAAATCTTTAATTCAAATACAAACAGTAAAGCAAAAACATCCTGCAACACCCAGTGTCACATATTTAAATTAAAACAACAAAAAACAAAACCAAAAAACTAAACATGGAATGGACTGTAATAGATATGCAGTCTGAACCACAAAAAAAAAAAACCCTTCAAAACACTGTAACTTTAATATATTTACAACTTGACAGAGTATCCTCAGTACGAAATGCATGCCACAGAGAAATAATTTCTGAAGCCTAGCATTCAGCCCAAAGGATCTGTCTTTTTGCACATACCTTGAGACTATTTACACATTTGAAAGAATATTTGCATTTCTTTGACTTCCATTTTCCCTTTCCCCAACTTTTCCTTCCAGGTGCATTTGGCGTGTTGGTAGGTGTATCAGGGCGTTCAGTGTTTGTACCACTTTCTATACTGACAGCGTCATCCTGTAAGCAATAAATGAGGAAAAATTACATGAAACAGCAATATTGTTTTTAGCAGTAAATAACTATTGGGAGGATGCCGACTGACCTAAGAGAAATAATTTCTGCAAGAAGAAAAAAATGTATTCATGCCTCCACATAAGCATAAACAAAATCCAGCTACACGTTAGAAGGTTTGTAGATATTTTATATTTCAGCAAAAATGAAAATGAAATAAATACTAATGAGAATAATGGAAGAGTAATACTGTCTTTAATAAGGCACTGGTCTGTTCCAGTCACTTTAATACACTGTAAAGATTAACTATCTTTACAGCTCTTTACAAAAGGTACTGGAAGTGCTGAAAAAGCCTAACTGGTCTCTTGGCTGGTAAGCGTTGCTGGAATTTCACCCCAAAGCTGTGACTCTTAAATCTGACTGATGTATATGTCTTCATAATTTATTTGACTGCTGCTCAGTCTGGAGCATGGAGCTGGGTAGCCGTTTGAAGCAGGAGTGTTAATGGCTTCTACGTTAGATGTCACTTTTTAAAATCCTGTTGTTCAAATTCTGCTTATAACGCAAACCATTCAGAATTTTTTAAAACTGCTACATATATTCTATGCTATTTACAAGTTAAAACTGTCTCGTTCTAAAGTGATAAATACTCATTTATCAGAATTCCAGAGACCCTCCATCACAATTAAAGTAAAATCCTTCCAAAGAAAGAAATGACTGCAGGAAACCTTGAAAATTCTCCTAATTCATACCTTATCTCATACACGAGTGGCCCTCTAATCTCAGCTCTCTAATCTCAGAAGAGGATTCCACTACCTCCTGATTACAGATTCCAATGTCTCCTTTGGAAAGAAAAGATTTATTTAAATCTATCACCTTAGGGCAGCAGTTCTAAAATACATTCCAGAGGAAGCCTTTTTTTCCATGAAATGCCTATTAAACAGTCTAGGAAACACTGCTTTTGGGGCTATTTCTAAATTATTGCTTCCTAAAGTTGGTTTTATATAGAAGGTTAAATAAATATCATAAATCAAATAGGTGTGTAGCAAGCAGTAGGTACTCAACAAATATTTGAATTGTAATTTAATGTAAATGTCATTAGTCTTTACAGAAATAGAAAATGGTATTTTAATCTCTTTTTCTCTTCACCTTTTCAGTTGTATTCACATAATTAAAATCAAATGTAGAAAACAATTCTGTGTCTCAGTGGAAAACTATGCATTATCTATATAGCACACCCTTCCAAGTTAGCAGACTATAGCCCTCCACTATGTCTCTGAGCTATCTTATAACTCTTTTTTGAGACAGGCTCTCCCTCTGTAGCCCACTGTGTCTTTGGTTCAATGCAACCTCCACCTCCCAGACTCAAGTGATCCTCCCCCCACCTTAGCCTCCTGAGTACCTGGGACAACAGGAGCTGGCCACCACACCCAGCTAATTTTTGGTAGAGACGGAGTTTCACCATGTTGCCCAGGCTGGTCTCAAACTCCTGGACTCAAAGGATTCTCCCACCTCAGCCACCTAAAGTGCTGGGATTACAGGTATGAGCCACTGTACTCAGCCACAACTCTTTTTTCATTATGAATAACTGACAGACATGTAAATTTTGTCTCTACAGTAGAGGTTCAAAATGTCTTCCCTTCCACTCAAGGGAAAAAAAAGTTTCTGTCTCCATTTGGAACTCATCTCTCCATTCCTTACTCCATATATTAATAAATTTGTACTGTTTTGATTCTGTGGGTTAACCATTACCATATTAACATTTGCCTGGTTCCCTCTGAGTAAAAGTTTTAACATGTGTTCACTTATCATTTTTTCTGTAAAATTACCTTTTAACACTAGAGAAATGAAATTTTAAAACCTCTAAGACATTTTTATATACCAGTTTCTTTACATTCTGGCTAAACACTGAGCTTTACATTGTGTAAAGAGGCCACACAAAACACTCGTTAATAGGGCACATTGCTTATTTTACTTCTGACCACTTAATTTACCCATCTCCTCCAAAGGCAAATCAAGATGGAAACAAATGAAAATGTAATACAGCCAACATGCTTCCATTTTATCTTTAAACTAAAATCAAGTCTTTGCTGAGTGTCTAATGTATGCACAGGCTGACTTCCATCCTATTCCCTTCTCAAAGTAAAGAATGATACTGTGCAACAGACATGGTACTACCATCTTCACTTGCCCAACGAGGAAACAGACACAGGGCAGTAATTTGTACCTGCATCTTGCCACAGAGATGCTCTGCATCTCTGCTTTTGCTTAAGCAAAAAGACAAGTCTCTAGATTCAGTCCTCTGATCTTACTACCAAGGCATCCATTAGTACTCTTGCAGAAGCCAACTATTTTGCAGTCATATGATCTCAAAAAGTTCAATAAAATGGCAGATAACATACACAATAAATTTAAAATATGTGCCTATAATTCTCTGACTCACATTACCAGTAGTAACTGCTCAAGTTACCTTAACTCTAACTCAAAAACATATTCTTCCCCCATCTGCTTTGGCCTTTTGCCATTATTTGGCACCCTGAAGAGTAAAACTATTGCTCTTATTTTTTCTGAACTCATTTTTATACAATGTTCTCTACTCCCTTACCTTACTACTGCCCCTAAGTCAGGGGTACATGGATGAAATTCAGAAGGCATGTGAACTCAAATGGGGAAAAAAATTTGCATCTTAATTTTTGCCACCTTTAAAATTTAGCACTTCCTTCTATTATTATCTAGGTAACATACATGCTTAATGTTACTGAAGTTGTGACTCTGTCACCAATGGAAATCAAATATTTTTATATTATACTTCGAAAAAGTGTTTATGCCCATCACTACTATCTGACCCACTGCTAGATCTTGTTACTTAATGTGCTAATAAACTATATATAGTATAGTGCTACATCTAAAATTTTAGAAATATTTTATAAAATGGTGTACAATTTTATAACTGAATTTGTTTGCAACCTCATATCCTGTATTTCACACATCTGAAAATGTTATTTTGAAAAGACCCTACAAGATTAAGGCTTCCAAGGGATGCGCGCGCACACACACACACACACACAAAATTAAGTCCATCCAAATGGAGGAACCGAACAAAAGCTAATCCAATCTTTTGGTCTTGAACAGCTTTAAAACGGCAACAAAGGATATGTTTTCCTTTAAGGGTCTGCAAGAAGAAAATAAGCTTTATTTTGTCTTCTGCAAGTTTCTTCATTCTAAACAGGTTTGACAGTTTCATTATATTTTGCTTGATTATTAAGTATGTGGAAGGACCAGAAATATTATTCTATGTAATCATAAATAAGTAGTAGTAATTATTATAAATAAATAACACGTATATAGTACTTACCATGGGGCAGACACTCTTCTTAGTACTTTAGCTATATTAACTCATTTAATGCTTACAAATACTCTATGAGGTAAATACCACACAACACCATCCTCATTTTTAAGAAACTAAGACAATTATGTCAGTCAAGCTCAAGGTCAAGATAACAGAGCAGAAATTTTAACCTATCACTTGGATCCAGCATCTGTGCTCTTAATACTCTAATCTGCCTAGGGAAATTTAAGAAAATGCAGAAATAAAATGAACGGTCTCTAAATAATAAAAAGAGAGTAAAAAACGTTCGATCCCAATGTACAGGGAGATTGGGGCGCACAATCGGGGGAAAAATACAAAAGTAACACTTAACACCCAAGCTTCCTGAAATTCCAGTCTAAGATCTCACAAACTGACAATCCCAAGAATATCTATCTTGTCTCTGCAAAAAGAATCCTTTCCCATCTTAGCCATGACACCATTACATGTTCCAGCTAGGAATTATGACATAGAATTTAGAAACTGAATGTGGAAGATGTAACATTTATTCCTAAAACTAGCCAAACTGAGAAAATGAAGAACTTAACGCCACTCTTCTGAAACATTTTAAGGATTTTTAAGATAGTCACAAGTTGTCATATATCATGAGAAGGAGAATCACCTTTTGGAGTAATATCTTTGAATAAATTGTCAAGATATTTCGTTGACCCTACTGGTTATCAACCTAAAACATGAAACTGAAAGCTTATTTATGTCAATTCGGCTCTTACTGGTGAGTCAACTAAAACTCAGTTGGGTTAAATGTTGGTACCGAATGATTACGAATATCCATTTCAGAACTTAAAAAAAATCTGATTGTAAAACATCTCGCACTTGGCGAAGCCAGGAGCCCATCCTTAAATACATCTGCCTATACCACTGTTGCCTAATTTCTTCCAGGTCGCCCTTCCTTTATCTTAAGTAAAAACGTTCAAAGAAGAAATCGCCCACTCTTACTCCTTCCTCAAAAGTAGTCACTCCCCACCCCCAAATCAAAAATCGATCCTCTCAATTCGGCTCCTCCTACAGAAAAGGCGACCTTCAGGCGCACTCGGTCTCCGCGGACAGGACGGAGGCGGACACAAAACCCCCTTTAATAAAGTCCCCCAAACTCCGCAAATCGAAGATCTCTTTCCAACCTGAAAATTCCACAAGGGTCTTAGAGTGACAACCCTTAATGCTCCTTTAACAGGGTCTCTTAACTCTGCCTCATCCTTCCAACTTTCTTAGAAAAGTCTCTAACTTGCCTTTTAAACTATTAGAATCTCAGACCCGCACTCTCCCCTTAAATCTCCCCAAAGGCCAAAACACTCCCCATCACAAGCAAACTGATTTCAGGGCAGACCTCTCAGACCCAGGCAAACACTAGAACCACTCTCCTTCGCCTAGTTTCTGTTTGCTCTCGGCCCCACATCAAAATCCCCGTAGACAATTTCGATTTTCTCCCGCACGCCCGCGTTTTCCTGAGTGACACCTCTCCCTCCCCCCCACAGCAGCCCGCTCGTCCCCGCGCCCCCCGTTTTAAAAGAATTTAAAACTTTTACTCCGGAGTCTCTTAACTGCCAGGAGCTGCACTTACATTCTCGTCTCCAGAGAGGTCTGGGTTGCTGTTCTCGTCACTGCTCAGCTTCTGCTTCTTCGCCGCAGGCATGTCTGTTCCCGCCGGCGCAGTCGACACTTCCCTCTCGGACATATTCCTCCGCCTCCCTCCAGGTTCCTGCCGCCTGGGGCGGGGCCTCCGCCACACCGCCGTCAAGCAAGCCCGGCCCGAGCTTGCCGCAAAGTTGCCGCTGCCGCCGCCACCTCCACCGCCCCCCCCACTGTCGCAAATCGCGCCCAGCCGCCGAGGCGGGCGTGCGTGCGACCCCGCCACACTGCTGAAAAAGGGGCGCGCGCGCGCGCCCTCCCGCGCGGCTTCCTGGCTCGTTCCCTTCCCCAATTCCCGTCTTGCCCTTTTCCCGCCGCCCTCCCGGCAGTCTACACGATGTAAGATCCGTTGGATTAAGAGGGCAGTATTAAGTATGTCTCCCTTCCCACCACCGCCTCGGGAAGAGGCGAAACTCAAAGGGATGCTCCCTCACCCCCTTCCTCCTTCCAAAGACGTTTCAGCCGCAATTGGCCCGTTCCTTCGATCTCCGACCCGCTGCTAGGGAGCGAAAGTCTGTGGAATGGGCTACACCACCAATGTCCCAGGAAATGGGGGAAGATACAAGACGTCACCTCTTGCTTTAGCTGTGCATGCCACGTTTCCTTAATCTTGGACTTGGATGATAGCGCTTCCTGACAATTCACAGAACTATTCATAATCTAATTCTTCTTTGAAGATAGAAATACAAAAACAGTAACCTGCTTCCCCCTGACTTCCCCCATCTGGCGAATGGAAAGTACCCTTCAGGGGATGCGCAGGCGCCGTGGCGTACTCTTGCGCTGGGTTCGTGGAGACCCGCCTCCTCCAAGCCCCTCCTCTGTTTGAATTCTCGTTTGCTGAACCAGGTAGTTTTCTCCCCGGTTTCCGAATCCCAGGGTGGATTTCAAAGCGCTGCAGATTATACTCTAGACGTTTCATAAATTCTTGTCGGATATTTATTCTGTTGACTATTTATTGTAATGAATGATTATCCTTCCCAGTTGCTGCCATTAATGGTTAAGACTTAAATAGAAATATCCGAAAATTACGAAGCTAGATTCCAATGAGTTACAGCCGAAGTGCTCTTTTTAGCTGCTAAAGTATGATAGGCCCTGAACTGCGCCAAGGCCTAAGAATCAGTGCTCATCTCCAACTATTATGAGACTGTGAGACTTAACCGACAATGTTTTGTTTGTTTTTGCACATTAGATACAATGAAATTCTAGAAGGCAACACAACTGTTATACTTCACCAAAATATTTGCCTCTGTTACTATATCTATTCTCTAGCAGGTGGCAGATAACATTGGTGAGCCTTGTGGAATTATTATATGGGTCATGAAACCATAACTGAATGAGCAGTAGGAAACGGAGAATGATGAAAAATAAAATACGGCATCCGCCACCCTTTTTTTTTTTTCTTAGAGCATGATTGTGACTACTTATCTATTCGGGCTTCTGTAAAAATGTCCTCATCTGTAAAAATGAGGAGGTAGGAAGGGACCTACCATTTCTTGGGCACCTACTTGATGATGTATATCTTTTCTCTTTTAGACGTCATTATCCACCTAGAGTGCACCATCCATAAAATTCCAGTATACATGAATTATTTCTGCATGATAACTTTATAACCAGGACATCAGTTTCCTTATCTGCAGATTGCAAGTCACTCTTTCTTTTGCAGATAAAGAGACAACTCTTGGTTGAGAATGAGAAAAGGAAGTAAAGCAACGGCAGGTCAGAATAAGAGGTTTTTGCAGTGAAGACTTTGAAATGAAGCTGAAAAAAATTAAAGTTGAGGTCTCAATGACTGCAGTCATTTGTTCAGCACTTCCAATGTTCCAGGCACTACTAAGCACTCCTCAGTTGGTGAGGAAGAGATGAGAGTAGAGTAGAGTAAGCTCCTGAGAAAGTAAGATGTGCTTTGGTATGACATTTTCATCAGCAGACAAAAACATCCTTCCCTTTGTTGAGAACATCTTTCCCAATAAAAGGAAGGATGTTTCTGAAATATAGTTCTACAAGTAAAGGATAATCAACTACAGCATTTCAAATTAAAATTACTCCGTGTGTGAGAGATTAGTGGGAGCTGGGAAGTGGGAGTCAACGTCTAGTCATAAAATTAGAAAAGTGCTGAACATTTGGATGAAGGACACATATGGTAGAAAAATGCCTTACAGCATTCATATTATCTGTAACAAAGCAAAAATATTTTAAAGAGGCTTATTAAAACTTGAATGTTTAAAAAACCATTTTAAAAATGTTTCTGATGAATTGGGTGATAAATGGAAATTAGTTTATATTACTACATTATTGTTACTACATTAAAGAAAAAATATTCTGACACTTGTTAAAATAGTAAGGAACACTTAATTCAGGACTATTTTGATAGATGTCAAGACTATCACAATAGGAGAGAGATCAGGCTCAACTCCAAATTACAGCAAGGAGTGGGAATTTATAGTCAAGGAGCAGAGTTGGAGGGGTTGGTGGTTGGAAAATTACTAAGAAGAGACATCACGGATGGGGAAATTTTTGCTAAACCAACTTAACAGAATTTGTGCTGAAAAAAGGCCAGGGTGATCAGATATAAAGGGTGTGGGTTTCTCTCTAAACTGACTCAGAATTCTTGCTATAGCTGAGCGAGGCAAGCTAGACAGGATGAGGGAGAAGAGGGCTCAGAGGTGAGTCTTTGTTACTAATTTAAGATATGTAAAATGTCACAGGTATTCTATGCAGAGTACTACTTTTGTGGTATTAATTTAATAACCATAGAAGTCTAATTACCTATTAAAAATAAGTTTTGCTGAGTGCATTGATGTGTACCTGTAGTTCCAGCTACTCAAGAGACTAAGGCAGGAAGATTGCTTGAGCCCAGGATATCAAAGCCAGGCTGGGCTGCATAGGGAGACCTACTTCTCTAAAAAAGAAAAAATCATAAGTTTCTCAACACTGCATTCTCCTACTGTGAAAGATCTCAGGAACCATCACAGTTGGATAGGTCTACATTTTACAAATGAGAAAACTAAGACTTAGGATAAGTAAACAGTATGCCCAAAGATACACAGCTGTTCAAGTGACAAAACTAGAGATTGTGTTCTATTGATTGGAAAGCCAAAGCACTTTTACCTCGAGATGAGGGACCCAGGCAGGTCTAAATTTATGTAATTGTATGCACAGAGCTTGGTCTTTAGACCACAGATTTGTTTATAAGGTATCAAAGAACTTTAAAAAGCTATCTCACTTGGGACAGAAAGAAGATACAACTGGGTAAACAAACAAAGAATCTATAGCATAGTTTATAGTAATGTACAGATTTCAGTCTTAATTTTGACAAATGTACCATGGTAATATAAGATGTTAATAATGAGGGAAACTGGATGAGGGCAATACAGGAACCCTCTATGCTATCTTTGTTTTTAGTAAACTTTCTGTAATAGTATTCCAAAATAAAAACTTACTTTAAAATATCTATCTCATATTTGACTGTTGAGAATTCAGTAAGAAATACCCCTTAGCCTTCAAGTAAGTGGTTGATCATCTTGGAACTTTCCAAGATCATTTAGTTATATAGAAAAAATTCACAGCCTTCCTTGGCATTGTCTCCTTGTATCTTGTAAGCTTCATATCAGGAAATGAGTTTCAAAAGCTAAATTAAATCCTTCCCATTTCATCTGAAGTCTATTTCTCATTCATTCAACATTTTTGTCTCTTCTGCTTCATAAATAGCAGCTGTTCATCATCATTCATGCAATGTGTAATCATGTGCTTGCAGATCTGGTTTTCTATGAACAGAACATCATATGGCTTCTTTGAACGTTTTCAAATCAATCAGGAAGAATTTACTGAATGCCATTTACGTGCAAAGCAGTATGGTAATTCCAGGGGCAATGGGGAGGAGGGGACAATAAAAAAAGAAAATAAGACACAGTCTCTACCTTCAAGCAACCTAATATTCATCCAGCATTAAGAAATAACGAATGGGGCGGCCGGGCGTGGTGGCTCATGCCTATAATCCCAGCACTTTGAGAGGCCGAGGCAGGTGGCTCACCTGAGGTCAAGAGTTCGAGACTAGCCTGGCTAACATGGTGAAACTCCATCTCTACTAAAAATACAAAAATTAGCCTGACATGGTGGCTGGTGCCTGTAATCCCTGCTACTCGGGAGGCTGAGGTGAGAGAATAGCTTGAAACCGGGAGGTGGAGGCTGCAGTGAGCTAAGATCATGCCATTGCACTCCAGCCTGGGCAACAAGAGTGAAACTCCGTCTGAAAAAAAAAAAGAAATAACGAATAGATTTAATATATATATATTTACTGGTAACTACTATGTGCCCAACACTGTTCCAGGTGCTGAGGAAACTTGACAATAAGCAAAACCAGACAATTTCCTGCTGTCATCATGCTTATTGACAAGTAGGGCAAACAAGCATTAACCAAATAAATGTGAAATTACTGTGGTAAGTGGTATGAAGGGGGAATACAAGGTCAGAGATGCTGCTAGCCCATATGGTATCTTTGTGCTGGTTTTTGAAAGGATATAACAGAAAGAGCCCAGAGTAGGTAAAGCTTGGCAAGCAAACAATGACTTACGTAAATTAGAAAAAGGCACCCCCTTTTCCAGATTGTTACAACCCTGCTCCATGTGCAAGGCTTTGTGAGTGGAGCACAAACTTGATTTTAGTTTTAGTCGTCACCTCAGCTGGAAACCCTTGTTTAGATGAACAAGCTGCACAGGCATACACAGCAGCTGGACAAAGTTTCCATGGACATGTATAATGAGAAACAGAAGAGTGGAACTAAAAGAAGAATGGGAGTTAACCAGTCTCCCATTAAGATGAGCAGAAGAAACATTCTAGGGAGTGATAACAGCATGTGCAAAGGTCCTGGGGCAGGAATATAAGGAGGGTACAAATGCCATTGGTACACTGAAAGGTCAGTGTTGGTGAAGGACTGAAAAGAGAAGGTGACAAAAGTGTGGTAACAGATAAGGCTAGAAAAGGAGGTAAGGGGCCAGATCATGGAGGATCTTATAGACCTTCTTATATATCTCCTATTGATGAGACTTATACAGAAGGAATTAGAATGGCATTATTTTATTTTAACTCTTTGTATTTATTTCACTCATATACAGTGAAATGTACAGATCTCAAGTATATAGTTCCATGTGTTTTGACACAGGCATACACCCATATAATCTACACATCATCAAGATACAGATGGAGCTTTCCGACACTTCAGAAAGTTCTCTCGTGCCTCTTCCCAGTCAAACCTCTCCTCTCTTTCTCCCCAGGCAGCCACTATTCTGTTTTGCCTATATTAGCATATTAGTTTGCCTATTGTAGAACTTTATATAAATAGAATAATTCAGTATGTTCTCTTTTGTATCTGGCTTCTTTTGCTCAGCATAATGTTTTCTAGATGTATAAAACAACATTAGCTTTTAAAGAAAAATACTGCCTTTAGCTTTCAAATACTACATTTAGCTTTTAAATATTGTCATTAGCTTTTATGGCCGGGCGTGGTGGCTCATGCCTGTAATCTCAGCACTTTGGGAGGCTGAGGTGGGCAGATCATTTGAGCTCGGGTGTTCGAGACCAGCCTGGCTAACATGGTGAAATCTGTCTGTATTAAAAATGTAAAAATTAGCTGGGCATGGTGGTGGGTGCCTGAAATCCCAGCTACTCAGGAGGCTGATACAGGAGAATCACTTGAACCCAGGATGTGGAGGTTGCAGCGAGCAGAGATTGAACCACTGCACTCCAGCCTGGGCAACAAAGCAAGACTCCATCTCAAAAACAAAAACAAAAACAAAACCTGTTATTAGCTTTTAAAGAAAAATACTGTATTTTAAAGGAAAATACCGTCTAGTCAATGGTTCTGAAATTGTAACAGAATTCAGAATCATCTGGATAGCTTGTTAAATCACAGTTGCCTGGTCCCCATCTCCAGAGACTCTGATACACTGGGTTGGGATCCAGCCTCTCAATGTGCATGTCTAACAAACTCACAGGTGATACCAGTACTGCTGATTCAAAGATCACACTTTGACAACCACTGGTCTAAATGACAAAAGACCAGTGTCTTTTCTAAGACTAGTTGTCTTAGAAAATCTGTTCACTAACTAATGGCAAAAAAATCTTAAAAGAGAGAGAGTGCTTTTGCTTTCCAAAGTAGATAAACTGCCAGGCGCAGTGGCTCACGCCTATAATCCTAACAGAGGCAGGAGGATCGCTTGAGCCCAGGATTTCGAGACCAGCTTGGGTAACATAAGGAGAACTTGTGTCTATAAATAAAAATACAAAAAAATTAGCCGGGCATGGTGGCACACACCTGTAGTCCCAACTACTTGGGAGGCTGAGGTGAGAAGATCACCTAAACCTGGGAGGTCAAGGCTGCAGCGATCATGCCACTGCACTCCAGCCTGGGTGACAGAGTGAGGCCTTGTCGCAAAAAACAAACAAACAAAAAAACCAACCAAATAAAAAAACAAACAACAACAACAACAAAACCAATGTAGATAAACCACTAAGAATAAAAGCGAGGCTGTATAATGGATGTCCTAGACATGGGATTCTTTACTGTCAAGCTAACTGCAAAGATGATCAGTAAGACCTACTTTACTAAGTGTTTTCTGTGTGTCTGGTACTGTGCAAAATGCTTTCTACACAGCATGCCATTTAATGCTCTCAATATCACTATAAATCTGGTACTATATTATCCACGTCTTACAGAGGCACTGTAGCTCACAGAGGTTAAGGGATTAGACAAAGGCCATTCAACAAGTAAGTGGGAGAATCAGAATTCAAACCCAGATCTCATTGACCCAAGTGCTGGTCCTTTTAAACACTAATACTTACAGCTCTCTGTTAGAAAACAACCTTCATAAATAATTTTAATGCTACCTAGTGCTATAATAGAAATATTCAACAGAGAATACAGTACTATGACAGAACAGGTAGGGGAGTAACTTGGTGGAAATATAAGAAGACGTCATGAAGAGGTGAGAATTAGCTTGGAAAGAAAATTTTTGTTAGTGTTACCCTGACCAAAGTCTGAGACACAGACAATCTACTGGATGCAAACACTACATTCCGAACATTAGCAAAGAACACTCTCTTGTGGCTAAAGAAAAGTTGATTAGGATCACTTAGAGCTTGAGTGAAATCTCCCTTGTAATTATGCAGTGCCTTTGTTTACCACATACAGTCATGTGCTGCCTAATGACATTTCACACAATGATGGACTACATACACAGCGGTCCCGTAAGATTATAATGGAGTTGAAAATTTCCTATTGCCTATTGATGTGATGGCAGTAACAACATGGTAGCGCAATGTAGCGCAATGCATAAAGCATTTCTTGTTGTTAAAGGGATGCATGACTCAGCTACTCGGGAGGCTGAGATGGGAGGATTGCTTGAGGCCTGAACTTTGAGACCAGCCTCAGTCACAGGGGGCACCTCATCTCTTAAAAAATACAATTAGAAAATTAGCCAGGCATGGTGGTGTGTGCCCGCAGTCCCAGCTACTCAGGAGGCTGAGTCAGGAGGATCACTTGAGTCCAGGCATTCGAGGTTGCAGCTTTGGAGACAGGGCAAGACCCTGTTGCTAAGAAAAGGAAAAAAGAGAGAGAGAGAGAGGCTATCTTATGAGTGCTAATTCAGCTTTCTGGTTTCCTCGATAATAGAAAGTGCCCTAAAGAATGGACATTCCAGGCCAGGTGCTGTGACTCAGGCCTGTAATCTCAGCACTTTGGGAGGCCGAGGCAGGCGGATCACCTGAGTTCAGGAGTTCGAAATCAGCCTGGCCAACATGGCGAAACCCCATCTCTAGTAAAAGTACAAAAATTAGCTAGGCATGGTGGTGGGCACCTGTAATCCTAGCTACTCGGGAGGCTGAGGAAGGAGAATCACTTGAACCTGGGAGGCGGAGGTTGCAGTGAGCTGAGATTGCACCACTGCACTCCAGCCCGGGCAGCAGAGCAAGACTCCA
>NW_012102876.1:3588859-3597953 GCF_000951045.1 Mandrillus leucophaeus
TATTCCAGTCACTGGAATAGCATCTTTTCTATTTATTTATTTAAGACAAAGTGTTGCTCCGTAGCCAGACTAGAGTCCCGGGCTCAAACAATCCTCCAACCTCAGCCTCCTAAGTATCCACAGCATAACTTTAATATTTTGGCAAATGGTTCATGAATATGTTTCTTGTTAGTTTAGGAGGGGTCACATCATGAAAGACCTTATGCCATTGGTCTGTAATGTAATGGGTAGCCAAGGAAGGGTTTTCTCTTTGGCAAAGATCAGAGGGTAAGCTGGGAGATGGGCTCAGGAGCTATTTCAGCTATTTCAGTACCGCATATCTGAACTAAAGCAGTGCCAATGAAGATGAAAAGCAAGGGGTTGGTTCCAGAGATATTTAAAAATACAATCAACAGGACTCAATAATTCGTGGAACATGAGGGGCTTAGGAGGACTCAGGTTTATAGTTTAGCTGACTTCCTGGATCACGGTATCTCTAATTAAGATAGAGACAATAGGAGGAGAAGTAGGTGGAATTTTTAACTTTTAGTGTTGAGAAGATAAGCATAATGTAATTTAACTTCTCCCAAACCCAAATATAGTCTTAAGGGGCAAAGACCAACAACAATGCTCTATCACTAATTAAAAGGAATAATTGGCTGAAAAAATGGATGTAATTCCAGTATCTTGTACATTTTCTCTTTCCTTTTCTTTCTGTTTCTCTCTCTGTCTTTTCCTTCCTTTCTTCCATTCTTCCTTCCTTCTCTCTCTTTCTTTCCTTCTTTTTTTTTTCTTTTGAAACAGCGTCTGTGTTGCTCAGACTGGTCTCAAACTCCTAGGCTCAAGCAATCTTCCCACCTTGGCCTCTCAAAGTGATGACAGGCATGAGCCACCATGCCCAGCCAAATATTTTGTTCTTTCAAAAGATGTTTGTGTGAAAAAGTGTGTGAGACAATATGTATACGGAAAAGCTTAAATCATTTATTATTGGAGGAAAAATTGTTGAACAATAAATATATTTCAATTTTTGAAACAAAGGTTTGCTCCTGCTTTTAAATTACCAGCCTTGATTTTATGAATGATAAAATTTTATCCACAATCTTCCTCTTACGCAGTACGAAAAAATCTAAAGAAAAATATATTTTAAGTGACTATCTTCTGAGATTCTCAGTGCTCTTTTCAAATGTAAATCAAAACCAGCAGTGGCCCTGTTTAAACACTAAGACAAAAAGGATCCAGAAAGTTGTACTGAGAGGTAATATTCATTGACGGGGCTTGCGCTATACAGGCACATTTGCACAATTTATCTTATTTAATCCTCGTAACATTCTTGCATCTGTATTCACAAATGAAAGCTCTCTCTCTCTCTCTTTCTTTCTTCCTTTCTTCCCTCTCTCCCTTCCTTCCTCTTTATAATTTAGGTCATAAGCATGTATTACTTTTGTATTAAGAAAAAAGCTTGCTTGAATTTAAAAATCAGTCAGATCAATGAATTTATTTTAAATATCCCTTCCCATTGATTCCCTGAAAAGATCACCTCTCTACCTTTAAGCATTGAGTACATTGCAGTTTGAAGGCAAAGGCTTGCCTGGTGCATGTGCATAATTATTGTACATAATTCTCTGAAAAATAGACCACAATTACTACCAGGTTAATTAATTGTTATTATCTTAAAGTCTGGATTATTAGAGATAAATGCTTAATTTTGAAATAAAACTGGGAATTAAAGCCAGATAAATGGGAGTTTTGTTGTTATTTTAACATTTTGTAAACTTTTTTTTTTTTTTGAGATGTATTCTTGCTCTCTCGTTCAGGCTGGAGTGCAGTGGCACAATCTCGGCTCACTGCAGCCTCCACCTCCCAGGTTCAAGCGATTCTCCTGCCTCAGCCTCCCAACATTTGAAATCTTTACATTGTCTGAAAGTTTATTAATCAGCCATAAGAAATTCACTCCTATCTATAAATTAAAGTCTGTGCCCAAAGAGTCCTGAGATCTGAAATTTATTTTTACTTTTCTTTTCTGTTTTTGTTTTGTTTTATTCTGCTTTTGAGACAGAGTCTTGTTCTGTTGCCCAGGCTGGAGTGCAGTGGTGCGATCTTGGCTCACTGCAACCTCTGCCTCCCGGGGTCAAGTGATTCTCCTGCCTCAGCCTCCTGAGTAGCTGTGATTACAGGCATGCGCCACCACGCCCGGCTAATTTTTTTGTATTTTTAGTAGAGACAGGGTTTCACCATTTTGGTCAGGCTGGTCTTGAACTCCTGATCTCCTGATCCGTCTGCCTCAGCTTCCCAAAGTGCTGGGATTACAGACGTGAGCCACCACGCCCGGCCACTTTTATTTTCTTTCTGTGAACTATGCAGAAAAGTTGAGATCTGAAAGTTAACTTAGCACTATGAGGCTAGCCCCTTAGAAGTGCAAAACTGTATTCCCAATTTCTTTGTAATTTTTTTTTTTTTTTTACGTTCATAGTGGTTTGTTACTATATGATGTCTCAGGAGAATTAGCCTGTTGGATCAGATATAATACTGTTTGTGTTGAAATAAGCCAACATCAGGGAAGTTTTTGTGTTGAAAGAGTAATTACATAGATGAAATTACACAGACTTTGCAAAACAATATGAGCACTAAAAGAAAAATAAATGAAAAAAACAACTTTTAAAATAGGTTGCATGTGATTTCACTGACCTTGACATTAATCTACCATCAGTACATATAAACAAAGCAAGAAAATAAACATACTTAATATGTTTTATGCACAAATTGCTTGCTGCTTTTAATTCAAAGATATGTGTATATATAAAAACACATCTGGGAGAAAATCTTCAATAGGGTTAAAACAACAAGTCTTTCCAAATGAAGATATTAGTAAAAATATATTTTCTTTAAAAAGGGGTAAATTAAAAATTATGTATCTTGAATTTACTGTAACATGGGTTCTTACTTAATTTTCTTTCTTTGAGGAACCAAAAGGTGACTTAGAACAAAGACTTGATAGAGCGAGTTCAAGCATTAATAAGGTGCAGAAAGTCAAATAATTGTGAATCAAGATTTTGATGAGTTAAGTGTAAATGGATCAGAAACATGGGTTATAATCCTCAAAGTACACATGAGTTTAAAAGTGCAGAGGAAAACATGCTTAGTAAAATGCTCAGAGGCATCGGCATCCCGAAACCCAAATACTTCAAATGTTGCATTTCAGCATTTGAGGTGTGCACAAAATGAGACCATGGCAATCTGTATCCAGAGTAAACAGTAGAGATAATTTGCATTATCTTCATTTTTCCTTCTATATTTTCTAAATCTTATGCCCAGAAATAAGGATGCCGTATTAGCGTTCCCCAGAGGAAAAGAACAAGTAGTGTATATGTACATATATATATATATACACACACATACACACACACACACACACACACACACACAGAGACAGAGAGAGAGAGAGAGAGATTTATTTTAAGTGACTGGCTCATGCCATTATGGAGGCTGGAAAGTACAAAATTTACAGTTCTAATCTGAAGGTCATGTGCTGGCAGAATTCCTTCTTGCTCAGAAGGTCAGTCTTTTGTTCTAGTCAGATCTTCAACTGATTGAATAAAGCCCACCCACATTATGGAAGGTGATCTGCTTTACTCAGAGTCCACTGATTTAAATGTCATGCTCATCCAAACACCCTCACAGAAATGTTCAGAATAATGTTAATAATAATAGCTGAACACAGTGGCCCAGCCAAAATTAACCCTTACAGATGTTTACTTGGTTCATATTGTCTTCCTGTTAATTAAATTTGACATTTAGAATACTAAAGCAATGCTAGTTCAAAGGGATGAATAGAATTCACTAACAAACTTGTAGAGCTGGAAAGGCCATTGGAGACCTTCTAATAGTATTTCTAATGGTATTTCTCAAAAGAAGTGCTATTAGCATTTAGGGCAGAACAGCTTTTGGATGTAGGGGATTGTCCTGAGCATGGCAGGACATTTAGCATCTCTGGCTCCAACCCGTAAATGCTAATAGCTCTCCCAATCATTGTGACAACTGAACAAAACCATGCACAGATTTCCAAACACCCTGGGGTGGGCGGGGGGAGGATGGAGGTAATACTCTTCATTAAGAACTACCCCCTTACCCCAGTTTTGGAGGAGGAAACAGATTTAATAAGGTCAGTTTACTATGTCTTCCATGTAGACTATTACTTTCTCTGTCTCTCTCTTTCTCTGATTTAGCAGGGTGATTATTTGTACCAGACTATTTTGTAATAACAGTGCCTAAAATAAAGTTTAAAATGTAAACTCTGAGTGGTATGAAAAGCTACAATGTACAAAGTTGGGTAAAGATTTTAGTCATTAAGTTACCAGGGTTTTGGTTAGCACACATATATAATTTTTGGTATTAAACTAAAAGCACAGCTATATCTAAATGTTCTGAGCTTGGCATGGTGGCACATACCTGTAGTCCCAGCAACTCAGGAGACTGAGGTGAGAGGATTGCTAGAGTAATCCAGCATGGGCAACACAGTGCAGCCTGGGAAATAGAGTGAGACCTCATCTCTAATAAAATTTAAAACAAAGAAAGAAAAAGTAGAATATCTAAATTCTCTCCTTCCACAAAGCCTTTTACCATCTTTTCAACCAGGACTGTGAGTTTTCTTGATCTCCCATGACACTTACTTTTCTCTCTTTTATGTTACTTACTATAGTAATATAATAGCTTTCATTCGTTGTTGCTTACTATGAGCAATATGGTTTGCTAAATACTTACTTAACATGTATTATAACTTTTACCCATCGTAGAAACATTATAAGTATATATTATTATGTTCTAATTGACAGGTGAGGAAGTTGAGACACAAAGAGATTAAGTAATATAGCCAAGACCATATAATTAATACACTTCAGAGTTTGGATTTTAACTAAGATCTGTTTGCCTACAGAGTCTGTGTTCTAAAATTATGCTGTTCTGACTCCAAATAGAGCCCATTTTGCCAGTCTCTCTCAGAAACTCTGGGATATTACTCAAGGCCACCAATAAACCTACTTACACATGGCCACTTGGTATACTGGGAGATATGGCAGAGACTTTGGTATTGCTTGTGAGGCCCCAGAGATAACAGAATTAAAAACCCTTGAACAACAACAACAGAAAGATCTTTGAAGATTTCCTGCAGCTCCTGGTGAGTGTTCCCTAAGACAGCATAGGAAGTGACTCTTCTTTGCCTTCAGATACAAGTTCTCTGAGTAATGTTTTGAGTTGGCACAGTTGGCATCACTAAAATAGCTTTCTGTTCCAGCCCCTGGGGAATTTGGTGAAACTTCTTTGTCAAAGAGAGCTACAAAATAGGAAGAACTAGACCACTTTTTGTTTTTTCTTCTTAAAAACATAATTTTTTCAAATAGTGAAAGTAACACATGTACATTTTGGATAATTTGGAAAACACGAGAAAAGCACCAAGAAGGAAACTCATATATTTCTTTGCAGAGATAGCCACTATTAATATCAGAGTTTTCTATTTTTTTAGTCTTTTTCTGTCCACATACAAACATGAATACACACATATTTGGAAAATATAATTTATACCACATTATACTTTTATAAGCAATTTTTATAACAGCATATGATGGATATATATTCCTTTGTTTTCCTATAATAATCATTCTAATGGCTGCATAGTACTACACCATAAAGGTAGCCACAATTTATTTAACTACACCCCTGCTGTTTGTCATTTAGATGGTTCCTGATGTTTCCATGTATATTGACATACTTGCATGTGCATGTTTATATGAGCTCTGATTATTTCCTTAGGAGAAGGAAAAGAGAAGGAAGCCAAAGCACAGTTAGAAGTTACATTGTACTCTGGTAAATGTGTCCAGTTAACGCTCTCAGTGGAGCCAGTTGCCCTTTTGACTAAAAGATATGTAATCTCTCAGAGGCCACATCCTGAAAGTGTTGCTGGAATTGCAGGGAAGGACCCTTCCACCGGGAAGAGGAAGAGCAAGTGGCTCCAGGCAGCAGTGAGAAAATACCAACTGAGCCTTTCAACATTCACATTAGGATGCCAACTTTGCTACATGCCATGTTTCTTGTTCTACACTCCTAAGACTGTGGATTAACAACACAAAATACCTGTACTTCAAGTTCCTAACAGAAATGTCAGCCTTAACCCAGCTAATTAGCTGCGCCACGTCCCCACCCCAGACTGTTATTTGTGGGCAGAATCCATTCCTCATTCATTGTGATATCTGTAGTGACTTCACATTCATTCAATGAATGTTTTCTTTTTCTTTTTCTTTCTTTCTTTTTTTTTTTTTTGAGACGGAATCTCACTGTGTTACCCAGGCTGAAGCTCTGTGGCACAGTCTCAGCTTACTGCACCCTCCTCCTGGGTTCAAGCTATTCTCTTAGCCCCCGTCCCGCCCCCACCCCCGAGTACTTAGGTTCACAGGTGCGTGCCACCATGCCCGGCTGATTTTTTTATTTTTAGTAGAAACGGGGTTTTGCCATGTTGGCCAGGCTGGTCTTGAACTCCTGACTTCAAGCAATTCTCCTGACTTGGCCCCCCAAAGTGCTGGGATTACAGGTGTGAGCCACTGTGTCTGGCCTCAACAAACATTTTCTGAATGAATGAAATCAGTATTATCTTTCTGCCTACTACCCTAATTTATATGGACTTGTTTAGAGGATTTAAAAGAGGTCAGCTCCTGAAATTTGCTATTGCAAGGACTGAAAGGCTTTTTCCCATGGTGAGAACACAGTTACTCCAGCTGAAACCACTTTTACAGGTTGGAACTTCTGGGTTGAGAACTCTTCCTCAAGCTCGCTAATCCACATAAGGAAAAAGACCTTGAAATAATCTTGTTCAAACCTGCATTTGGAATCTACCCAATTGCAGTACACCAGTATATAACTCAGCTTTATACTACACGTATTATTTTTTAAATTTTTTCTTCTGTTTGTGTATTTTCTTTTGTTTGTTTGTTTTGTTTCGTTTTGTTTTTTTGAGACATGGTCTCGTTCTGTCACCCAGGCTGGAGTGCAGTGACACGAGCATGGCTCACTGCAGCCTTGACCTCCTAGGCTCAGGCGATCCTCCTATCTCAGGCTCCCAAGTAGCTAGGACCATAGGCACACAGCACCATGCCTGGCTAATTTTTTTTTTTCTATCTTTTGTAGAGATGGGCTTTCGCCATGTTGCCCAGGCTGGTCTCAAACTCCTGGGATCAAGTGATCCTCCCACCTTGGCCTCCCAAAGTGCTGGAATTACAGGCATGAGTCACCATGCCCAACCTACACATTACTTAGAAAATTTTTTTTTTCATGTCAGCTGCAGAAATGTACCCTTTCAACAAGATTGGAAACTTGATGACCAAGTTCTATTCTTTCAGGTCAAATTCCAGTAAAACAGGTATAATTATCACAAGATGGATTATAGTGAAAATATTTCTAAGGTGTTGCAGGGCCATAATAACACTGTTTTGCTAATATCTTTATAAGGAGATTGTCAACTTACCTCTAACACTCATGTCATACTCATGAAAACGACATCTAATATCTCCCACAGCCAGTACATTTGCATAAAACAAAGAACATTTTGTGAGGTAGAACAAGGCTTAAGTAGCCTCATGGTTCTCCCTCTAATGACCATAGTACAGAAAAAGATACTATTTAGTTTCTGATGGCTTTATTATTAAAATCCCGAGCACACACATCCCTATGCAGAGTTAATGTTTCTTTGTATGTGAGTGCTAACGGAGGAAAATTACAGTTTTTTAGGATTTTATGGTAGGGTTTTTTTTTGGTTGTGGTTTTGTTGTTTTAACTTTTCTGAGATGTTATTTCCTAATGCGCAAAAACATGGGAATAGGAGTTATTGATGAGGTTGGTACTGTACTGGTATCATCTCTTTCCCATCTCTGCTTTCCTGGTTTTGATAGTCTGTGACCTTATTATTCAAATTCTTGGTTTTCTCGTTTGTGACCTTATTTTTCAAATTCCTATGCATAATAAGGAATTTGGAGCCAGTAAGGTGGAAAAATCATCTCTAGAATTTTGGAAAAGCTTGGCTATTTTAATAGTTGAGCAATCCTGGGCTAGTCATCTCAGACCTTAAGTCACCAATCACATGAGACTCTGATAAGAATATCTGCCTTTGAAACCTTTATTATGCCAATGTAAGTTTTATTTAATTTTTGAATGTTCATCCAAGGCCTTGTCTTCCTTCCATGACTCCTTTTCCTTTGCCTCCCACCTAAAGGTCTCCTTTTCTAGTGTTCTCCCCACTTTTCCTTTTGTCCTATTAAGGTTATACAATCCTCAGGTGGCCTGTTCCATTCTCAGTTTCACCTATCATATACATACATGAATGTCTGCTTTTGGTATGTAGTGCTGTCGTTGAGCTTTGGACCTATATATTCTACTGCCTATTGGATATAACCACCTGTAGGCCCCAGATGGTCAAATATCCAAAACACAACTAATCATCTTTCTCTCTCTACTTGTTCCTTTCTGATGTGGTGACTAATACTAAGTGGGCCAATCCAGAAACACAGTATTCATCCTAGATTCTGCCCATCCAATCAGACCCCTGTCAGATCAGCCAAAGGTCTGTAGATGTTATCCCTTCATGATTTTCTGATACCATATCCCCTCCTCTCCATTTCCATTGCCATCACCTCAGTTAAAATCCTCATAAATTATTTCTTGGATGACTTGAATAGTCCCTCTTTTGGCTGCTCTCTCTCTTTACTGGTTCCTCTCTAATCTATTCTTCTCATCGTAGTTACAGTAAACGTTTCTTATAATCCTGTCATTCTACTTAACACCAATCTGGCTCTGCATGTCTTTTAGGATAAGGTCAAATTCTTTACGTTATTAGATGAAGCCCTTTATGAGCTTGCTAATTATTTTAAAATTATTATTATTATTAGAGACAATGTCCCATTCTGTCATTCAAGCTGGAGTGCAGTGGCACAATCATAGCTCACTATAACCTTGAACTCCTGGCCTCAAGTGATCCACCCACCTCAGCCTCCCAAAGTGCTGGGATTACAGGCATGAGCCACCACGCCCAGCCTAATTTTTATATTTGATCTTAGCCAAAAGGCTGAGAAGCAATCCT
>NW_012102876.1:3598538-3600426 GCF_000951045.1 Mandrillus leucophaeus
CGCCCGGCCTATAATGTAGTTTTTAAAATAAATAAGGCATACCTATATGAATTGATATAGAACAATCTCCAAAATATATTAAATGGGAAAAAAGTTACAGAACAGTGCATATAATGTGCACTTATGTGTAAGAAAGGAAATATTTAAATTCCTAATAACGGTCACCTTTAGGCAGGAAACTGGGGGCATAGGAAAAAAGGAAAACTTGGTTTTTACTGTGTCTTTTTTATACTATTTGAATTGTAAACATTTATAATTATTGCTTTAAAAAATTAGTTTGCCTTCAACATCACACACTACACATGCTCTATTCTCCTACTTTCTGTATAATCTCTCAGCTATCTTTTCTCATATACTAGTTTCCACTATATTGAACATATGTTTAGGAAGGAAATCTCCCTCCTTGGTGATGGCTGCAAGTGTAGAAATCTCCTTGGCAGCTATGATGTCCTTAAACTACAGAACTTAAGTGTGGCTATGTAAAAAGTTCCAGCAGGTGCATTTTTATCATGTTCAGTCCTCAAGTTCCTCAACAAATGATGTTTTTATCCAGAATTAACTTGATTCCGGCATCTGACATTAATCTTCCTTCTCTAGCTGTACACCCATAAAGCCTTTCCTTCTGACAATTTTTTTATTCTTCTTCTTTATTATTGTTGATAGCATAGATATATGAGTGATTGCATGATCAGACCTTTGTTCCTCGGAATTGTCATTATTCCTGAATAATTTATCCCATCAGTACATACATTTATCATTTTCAATTTTTACCGCATCTATTTTTGTTTTGAAACTAATTGCATGTCTCTTCCTACTAACATTGTTAATAGTCTAGATGCATTTGATCTTGCTGAACATGAGGGTTAATAATGTTTGTAATTTTTGTAAAACATTGAAAATTAAGAGCAAATACATCAATTATACAAAAATCAAAGGCCATAAAGTTGTCCTCTGCAGGCTTCAGCCTGCATAGTTTTTTTGTTTGGCCCACATACCATTTTTTGTTTTATTTATCTATTTATTTAGGTTAGTTTGTTTTTTAAATGTAATTTTTAAGTTCAGGAGTACATGTGCAGGTTTGTTATACAAGTAAACTTGTTTCATGGGAGTTTGTTGTACAGATTATTTCATCAGCCAGGTATTAGGCCTAGTAGCCATTAGGTATTTTTCCTGATCCTCTCCCTTCTCCTAGCCTCCACCCTCCAATAGGCCCAAGTGTGTTTTTTCTCTCTATGTAACCATGTATTCTCATCACTTAGCTTCCACTTATAAGTGAGAGCACGTGGTGTTTGGTTTTCTGTTCCTACATTAGTTTGCTAAGGATAATGGCCTCCAGCTCCATCCATGTTTCCTCAAAGGACATGATCTTGTTCTTTTTTATGGCTGCATAGTATTCCATGGTGTATATGTACCACATTTTCTTTATTCAGTCTACCACTGATGGGCATTTAGGTTGATTCCATGCCTTTGCTATTGTCAATAGCGCTGCAGTGAACATACATGTGCATGTGTCTTTATGATTGAATGATTTATATTTCTTTGGGTATATACTCAGTGATGGGATTGCTCAGTTGAATGGTATTTCTGTTTATAGGTCTTTGAGGAATCACCACACTGTCTTCCACAAAGGCTGAACTAATTTATCCTCCCACCAACAGTGTATAAGCATTCCTTTTCCTCCACAACCTCATTAGCATCTGTTATTTTTTGACTTTTTAATAATAGCCATTCTGGGTCAGGTGCGGTGGCTCATGCCTGTAATCCCAGCACTTTGGGAGGCTAAGGCGGGTGGATCCTTTTAAGTCAGGAGTTCAAGATTAGCCTGCCAACAGGGAGAAATCCCGTTTCTACTAAAAATACAAAAATTAGCTGGGCACAGTGGCATGCA